>NW_028301576.1:26015000-26262500 GCF_042242905.1 Orbicella faveolata
GCCAAAGTATGATGACATGTGGGATGCCATTGAAAGATTTGACAGTGAAAATACTTATGTTGCTGTTACTAGTCACTGGCCAGAGGCGACAATCAATACACTTAATGACTCTTTCAGCTGTGAAGCTCACAGAATCAGTATGTCAATTCCAAATACTTAACCATACCAAAACAAGTAAGTCAGGACACTCATCAACAAGTATCACAATTTCTGAATTTGAGCAAGATTGCAGAATCCCTGACTGCTCTAAAAGAGTATCTGGATCGCACTCAAGGCCTTTGAAATGGTGAACAGTGCCTATTTGTCAGTTATGTTAAACCACACCGAGCAGTCTCAAGGGACACAATTTCATGATGGGCGAAGAGTGTGCTTGAGAGTTCTGGGATTGACTCTCACAAGTTCTCTGCCCACAGTACAAGAGCAGCTGCAGCATCCAGAGCAAAGCAGAAGGATGTTCCCCTGGATATTATTTTGGCACATGCAGGCTGGTGCTCAGCTGGGACTTTTCGGAAGTTTTATGATAAGCCTGTTATACCTGCCAACAATATTATGGCATCTGCCATTTTGTCACAGTAATTAATTCTTTACCTTAAAGTACCTGAAGGCAGACTTGTTGTTGCCATCCTAGTCTTCATCTTTTCATTGTATTCTTTGTTGTTGTTAAAGTTTTAGACTTACTGTTGTTACAGTTATCCCTTTTGTTAACCCAGTCATACATCATGTTTTGATGAAGGTGGACTATAGATTAAATAAAATGGTTGTTATATCCACACAACTCTTGTTTTTTGCGCAGGTGTTCCAAGGCTTTAAAGTCTCATGGGATCTCCTGTCTCTTAGTCACGTGATAGAATAGTAAAATTAAATGAAACTTACCTGAAGTTGAAGTTTGATTGAAATTCTATCACATGATGTAGAGAGGGAGGAGTTCACATGCCCACCCTTTGATCCCTCCCAGTCGGGACGTTATCCTGTGGGATACATACTGCAGTATCCATTTGGACTAGTATGGGTTGTACTTGTTCTTACTTGTCACACCCCTCTTCTTTAAAAAATGATCTAGCGCATGCGCTGTGCTATCTCATGTGATCTCCTCCCTCTCTATGTCACATGATAGAATTTCAATCAAACTTCAACTTAAGGTAAGTTTTGTTTAATTTTACTAATTTCCTTTGGTTTTTCAATTCACTACTGGTAGTAATGTGTGGAGATATGATCTAGGCATTAATTTTTGTCACGTTTCAGATATTTTAATTACATGTTTGTATACACGTTCATGGTGAATCAACCAATCATTAAAACTTCCACTTGTCATAAATGATTTCTAACCTCAATTTGTGATATCTTTTACTTTTAACTTACTAACGCTATCCAACTAGCAAATATCAAACAATAAAATTTACATTGAAATAACTTGGTAAAATTGAGTAAAATGCAGCACGTTTTGTCTCTTCTGCTAAGTAATCAGAGTCTACTTTGTCTGCTTAGCCTTTGTTCGTTTCTGCCCCCTTATATGTGACCCTCCATGGGATTTCCAGCATAATGGTGATGACACGGGCACGCTATTTTAGCACGGTAGACAAAAGAAATTTTCGTTAACACAGTAGCAGTGTGCCACGATGCACGCATAATTAAAATTTTTCTTTTGTTACACATAAACAACAAACCGTGTTCAGTTAAACAAAGCAGCGTGTCAAAGGATGTGAAAACAAAAGCCGTGTCATGCCGTGTCATATTGCACTCTGGTGTGCGAAATATCATGTTTGTGCTGTGTTAAATAATAGTAAGACAGAGATCAGGGCAACCATCTGTAAGAACGTTGATCCGATCCAAGTTTTTGTCACAACAGTGTCAACTATGGTTGGCGAAATGGTGCAAAATTCACAAAGTTTATATTCATTCGCATTTAATGTTGTTATTATCATTCACAAATATATTTACTCACATTTACAGGATGTATTCATTCACATTCAACGGTTTATATTCATTCACATTCACGATCGAAATATTGGTTCAACATGGTGCAATATTCATTCAACATTTTCTGCGCACCGCCTTCGCGCATCATTAGGTCCCAGCTCACGTGCTACAATTTTCTGAAACGAAAAATTATCCTATCTTCATCACGAGCACGCATTCATAATATTATTTTTATCATCGAATCGGTGATTCATGTTGTAAATTTCATCTGTTGTCTTCCAATGAATCACAAATTGTCTCATGAAACTTGTTATGTTTTGCCACATTCTTTTCTCAAAACACGGAAATTTAAAGCAAGATCAATGATTTCATAATCGAAAAAATTTGTGATAACCGACGGCTGAAATTAGGCCATAGCTGGGACAACATACTAGTATATTGATATTTCCAGCTTTCCGCCGTAATCAAGCCTATTTGTCGCTTTTCATGGTGAGAAAGACAATCTTTTTAGTTATTTTTAAGTTGTAAAAAAGTAAAATCACGCGCACGCATTTGCAACTAATTTTTATCGTTGGATCGGCGATCTATTTTGTAAACTTCACCTGTTATCTTCGAATGAACCACATGAAACCTGTTTTGTTTTGATTTCAAGATCGAAAATGCTGTACTGAAATTTCCCTGGAAAGTTTTGTTTTTTTTTCGTGGCGAAGCTGCGATTTTGAGCGCTCGCAATTGCAGCTTCGCCACGAAAACAAAACAAACCCCACTGGCACCCAGGGTAGCCGAAAATAGCCGTGACAACATACGTGTAATTTCCAGCTCTGCAGTCGGTCCCTTTTCACGGCACCAATGACAACACTATTTTCAGTTATTGCTATCCGAAATAACTTCCTTTTTATTTACTTTTTCGGAGTTACGCAATGGTTTTAAATCAAGTTCGAAAGACAGGCTTCGAAAAGCGGCTTCACAAGACTGTGTTCATAATTACCGTTTGCCGTGTTCGGAGGCACTATTACCTCTTCGCTAAAGAAAAATTTCAAACATCCCTGTTCTGAAAGGAACTCTTTAAAAACACAGAATTGCCAAGATACAAGTCTGATCCTCCTAATGTTGGTTTATTTTACATGTCACAAACATCTTATCATAAAACATGCAATATTTTCACTCGAGAACTTCATAAACTTATGTAAGAGGAACAAAATGACCTAACCTATCTTTTTACGTTGATATCTACGGAACCAAAAAAGAAAACTTGCCTAATTATCAGTAACTACATACGTTGCAATGTTGTCTCTTAAGAAGGTGAAATTAAAAATTTGTATTTTTCTGTAGTCTTCTAATTACAGTTTGTCTTTTCCCCCTGCATTTGGTGTTGATGCGTGTTCAAATACTCTCCCACTGGCTAGTAAAAACTGGAGATTCAAATTTCCATCGGAGTGTTGATTCTAGAAAACGGAGCTTTAACTCATCCAGCTGCCGATAGCCATTGGACCCAGAACTGTTGCTGTTAGCCAATTCTTCGTCTGTGAACAGAACGTCTACGCAGGCCATAGCGGTTGTAATAATGTTACCTCCAAGGGAAACCATCGATTCAACCTTTTGCTGCTGATCATCTGTGGGGCCGTGACTGCGCTGCACAAGTGGGACATTCTGATTAATTGTGGATAGTGGTGATCGCAGAGATGGTGGGAGTGAAAGCAGTGGTAGCATGGCTCCACTGTTAACAACAGCTAAGGGAACGCTCTGAGTCATGCTTGATGGCGCTGGTGGCGTTTCTGGAACTGGGGGATTACTGGAAAGTGCCGCGTTGAATGGCAAGACATCGCTTAGCGAGTCAGAGAGGATGTCTGCGTCGTTTAACTGATTATTACCCACTTCGCTTTGGTGTTTGTTCTTCAGGGCGGTAAGATCGGCCACGATCTTAGTCAGCTGTCTGATTTGTTCCTTCAGATCATCCATTACGTCTGGGAACTCGGTCTGCACAGCCACTTCTGATCTTTCGAGGATGTCTCGTCTGTCACACTGAATGGATGCCGTTTTAGCCTTCTCACTATTAATACGCTGCTGTTTTAACCGGGCCTGTTTTTCATCCTGCTCGGATGAATTCATTCAACATCTGCAACTACAAATTCAAAAAGTATGGGCGGTCAATTAGGTGCAAAACGAATAAAAAAACTTTGCCTCCCGTTTTAACCTGATTTTAAGACCGCGCGTGCTTTGATGATGCGCGCACGTTTTTGTCTCGTCGGAATTGCCGAATTCAGCAGATAACAGAAGACTGACTGGGAAGTTTACTTTTCGCATGAAGAACACTTCTATACCACAGGTACTTGCGTTACGGTAAGATAGCGTTACATTACAGTTACGGTAGTAATTCACAATCGTCAGAAAACTAACTCGAGAACTAAGTAAAATCACTAACCATTAGTTCAGGAGGCGAATATTATTTGTAACAAAAAATTACAAGTCACGTGCGATGTAACTCAGATAAATAATATCGTATTTCAGCTTCAAAACATTAATTAATATTCCGCGTAAAAGACAAGGGAAAAATTTCTTCGATACCCATGGTAAATCACGCAATAATTACATTTGCATTACATTTACACAAAGGGCATCCCAAGTAATTCAAGGAAAGTCCTGGATGGGAGTGTGTATGGCATGAATCCACTTCAAAACTCGCAACATCATTTTCGGCAAACTTTGCATTACATAAAAACATCTAGTTCTGCAAAGATTTTCTAGCTCTGCCAGATCTCTAGAGTAATCGGTTTACCATAGTCAACACTTTTAAAGTTTTATAGATGAAAGAAAAATTAACATGCAAGTTTGAAAGCAACAAGTCAAATTTTCCCCGCCAGACAACAAAAGGACGGAACGCTATGTCGCGATAAAGATTGAATTACACTACGATCAAAAAAAATGTGAGAAAGCGAAAAACGTTCTTTTCAGGCAATCATTGTTATGCTTTGCAGGCCAAGATTCAAGAAAGATGTCAAAGACGAAATTTTTCAGCTACCAAACGCACGAAATGTAATCTGAAACAGATCATGCAATCGAATTGAATTCAAAACATTTTACCCAGATACTGCATGTTCATGCTCAGGGCTCAAAAAACCCCCCGTCCGGTCGACTAAATTTTTGATAACGATTTTGACAAGAAAAGGTAAATTTTAGGCTCAAGGGTAATCAAGTGTTTAGATGAAGCTTGATTACAATTTATTACAATTTATAGCGTTGTTTTGTTGATCGCGTGACGTGCGCTCACTGCTCAGAAGTGGTTGCCTAGCATGTGATCAAAATCTGCCCCGATCAAATTTCTTTCCGGGATTAAAGAATAGCCACGTTGGGCACAAAAATGCTGTGTTTATTACTTAAAATTTTAGCAATTTTCTGCGAGCATTTTGCAGTTTCTCTGTACAAAACTTAACTCAACAACGATATATTAAAGCTGTAGAAATTGTACGCGAAAAGAAGCCGCATATTTCTACCGTGAAAACGAAGCCAGCATTTTTGATGCTAAAATCCAGGTAAATCTCTGTTTAGGGCGAAACATGCAAGTTTGCTGGTGATAACATACTTGGGCACCGCCGCGTGAAATGAAAAGTGTTATATTAGAAATGGATGAGTAAGTCATCAGAATACTTTCAGAGTTCCTGGAAGATGACTTAAAGTAGTGTTTCTTTCAAACGAAGACGTTTTCCGTCGACTGAAACTATTTTTCATTCACCCAAATGAAAAAATATGCCTTCACCAGCTTTTTCAAATTCGACATTTTCACTTATGCAATCAAATTGCCTTCAAACTATTTTTTGTAAATTACGGTAATTCATGACATTTCTAAACAAATTGAACAGCGCGCGCATTTAGGTAAAGTCTATGTTCGTTGGCACTTAGTGTTAGCTACAACTAGTAGATATGAATAAATACTATTGAAAAAAAGAAGAAGAAGAAGAAGAAAAAGAAGAAGAGGCATTCAAACCAGTGAAAGAGCGGTTACCGGTCGTTTCGATACATGGATGTACTTGGTTTACAGAACTAAGAATATTCACCCCCAGGTATTCACCCAATTGTTTTTCTTTTTCACGCGCAAACTATACTTCAAGTGGTTGAAATTTTTGTGTAACTTAAATGCTTGAGGTCATATCGAAACGACTTGTATCAAAACAACTAACTTTATGTCGGAACGACTGGTTTCCTATAGCAAACATGACTGTTAACAAAATAAGGGGCTTCGACTGGAAGCTGCATTACTTAATAATCTCAACTGACATAAATTTATAATCAGTCCAACTCCAACATCAAAACAAACAGTTCATGACAGATTTCACTAATTTCTTACATGGAGCAATTAACTTCTGTATGGAGCGAAGAGACTTTGACTATGGAGCGAACTGACTCTTGGTTGGGGCGAAGTGACTGGGAGTGAAATGACCATGGGGCGAAGTGACCTTAATTGAGTTTAACGAATAATTTAATGCTCGTTTGATGAATCTTGATAAAAAATTGCTCAACGCTACAAGCTTACCTCATCACTAGAAGTTTTTCGTTTTTTCAACGCATTAGCATCCTTGTCTTCGTTGCTTCTTTTCTTTCCAACAGAAACCACTTCTGAGTTGAAAAGCCCTGCATTCGTTTCAACGAAAGCCCTTTCCTCTTTATTAAGGTTATCTTCGTTTTCTAAAAATTGAGAAAATGCAATTGTCATAAAACCTTTAAGGACAACAATTATAACAAAAACTTGAAACGCAGCGAAACATCAGTAAGGTCCGTTAACAATCATCGAGAAAAAGATCGGAAAGGGCGAAGACTACTTACCATCTGTCGCAATAACCATAGCTTCTAGCAGTTTGCCTCCACTTTTGACGGTAACCATGTCTCTTGTATTTGGTGCAGTCTCCAAAAACAGCTTCCCTGTCTCTTTTGATCGAAGTTTTTTCGTTTCAATAACGCATGTACTTTTGTCAACAGCAAAATACACAAGACACAGTTTTGGAACTTTGGTAAGGTTGCGTAAAGCCATTACGAACCTCTAGTAACAATCAAGCACAAGGCTGTAATCACAGTGATACTCTTTTGCTCATCTCAGGCTTTTATGCCTGAGCAATAAATGATTTATATTCAGTCTTTTGTCTTCTTTTAGCCACCCCTAACAATAAGTGCGATAACTACGAGGTGCTACTTTGATAAACCATATCTTTTGAAGAAGGCAAAATTAACAAGTCTTTTGCCGGCGGAAGCAAAGCTGCCGTGGCAATGTCCACGCAAGTACCGCTTTATAAACTTAATAAGTGTTGACAAAAACACGTGTTTGAGATCGTTCACGTGTGGACGGCAAGCCGAAAACGCTAAGTTTGCAACCGTTTTATAAACTCGCATTGCAAGATTTTTTTTCTTTATTTTTATTATTTTTAGAGCTCAAAAGGAATTACTTTATTTTCATGTATTATTCTTTAATTACAATTGGTTAAAACTTCTTGAAAAACAGCCAAAAGTGAAGGCAGAGATCTAAAAGTGTTAACTTTTGTATCATTTCCGAATCATTGAATGCTTTTTGCGGTCAACGCATCCTTGAAACAGTTCATGAAGCTTATGTCGGTTTGAATGTCAGACAACTCGCCCCCTGGACAATTCACCCCCAATCTTCAGACAACTTGCCCCCAATATAAAAACACCTATGTTACGTTGGACAAATATATTTTTATGCTCAGAAGGTAATAATTTCTTGAAAAAAGAAAGTTTGTTTTTTAAAGTACATTACGAGACCAAGACTTACGTTTGTAGCCTTCGATTGTAATGATCGCGTAAACACATAAACGTGACCATTTCGTAATCCAGCCACAACATTTGAAGTAATTGAAGTGAAACAGATCTAAATGTTTATGTTTTTTGGTTTGAAGCGCGCGCGTGTTTTCTGAGAGGTAAATTACGTATTCATGACACTTGTTCACTTTAAGAGGCTCCATACAAAAGTTACTTCACTCCGTACAGAAGTTACTTCGCTCCATGTAAATGAGTGAAATATTAATTGTCATGAACTTTTTGTTTTGAAGTTGGAGTTGGACAACACAAATAGCTGAGGTTAAGGTCGTATTCCGAATTTTCAAATAAACAAGTCTTTTAAAGGTCGGCGCGTTGTGCTGAAAAAAAGTCTCCCCTTGAATTAACATAAGTTCACACATTACGCGTGGGTACGTGTGGCAAGAAAACAACAATACAGTTTTGTGCAACTACACGAGCAATAAATCAAATACACTTTGAATCAATAAAAAGGTTTTGAGGGTAGTTTATTAAACAATGCGCGTAAAGCAATGGATGGTTTTCAAAGTTTTTCAAATACGATCGCTACAAGTGAATTGCAAACATGTCTAGCCTGCGAAACACTTTGCTCCTGGCCCGAGTGGCGTTTCACGAGAAAACATCAGTCATGCAAATACAATCTTGTTAGCATATATACACTTGAATAATATCATGGAGCGAACTGATTTTTGGTTGGGGTGAAGTGAATGGGGGCGAAATGACCATGGGGCAAAGTGACCTGATACCGTGTTAACTAGTGATAATAGCATGGGTGCGTGTTTCCTGAGAGGTAAGCTGTCCTGTGTCTATCCGACAGGCCTGGGTTGATATTCCCTGGGCTCAAATATTGCACATTCGATATGGCGGCTATGTTTACGTCTGCGATCAAAATTGTTTGTTATTTGCGTCTGGTGTTTGTTCTTTCACAGCGGAATACTCCAAAACATAAAACATAAACAGTTAGATCTGTTTCACTTCAATTACTTCAAATGTTGTGGCTGGATTACAAAATGGTCATGTTCATGTGTTTACGCGATCGTTACAATCGAAGGCTACAAACGTAAGTCTTGGTCTCGTAATGTACTTTAAAAAACAAACTTTCTTCTTCTTTCAAGAAATTATTACCTTCTGAGCATAAAAATATATTTGTCCAACGTAACATAGGTATTTTTATATTGGGGGCGAGTTGTCTGGGGCGAATTGTCCAGGGGGCGAGTTGTCCGGATTGGGTCGGTTTATACGTCCGCAAGCAAAAAGGATTAAATAAAAACTCGAAAGCCCAACACTTTTTCAAACTGGATTGTTTTCAGAAGCTTTTCCCGATAAGATATAAGGAATTTCTGACGTACTAGTCTTAGCGGCATTTCTAGATTATTGCTGTATTCTCGGTTCGATCAGGCCATTTTCAAACGTCTTGCTACTCCCTTGCTAAAATAAACCGGCTCGACTGTAGAACGACTCTAGCAAGGGCCTCGAGTGGTTTTCAGAGGTCAAATTTAATTCAGCTGTATTAAATAGATGCTGTCGAAAACAAACCAAAAATTAAGAAAACGATTTAGCCACCTAGAAAAACGTATTCTAACAGGGATCCTGACGCTCCTGATTGTTTCAACCTTATGTGTCGTAAATTACCGCGGGCAAAATCAGGTGTCATACTAAGGAAATCGTGGTAGAGAGCACTACAAAATCAAAATCTTGTTACTTTGTTAGAATTAAACGTTTGTAGTCTGAGAACAGTGCTGCCTGGTTTTAAATTATGGCTTCGGGCTCGAGAAACAATACCC
This sequence comes from Orbicella faveolata, assembly GCF_042242905.1. NCBI lineage: Eukaryota > Metazoa > Cnidaria > Anthozoa > Scleractinia > Merulinidae > Orbicella > Orbicella faveolata. Next base: position 26,024,501 of record NW_028301576.1, read on the forward strand.
ACACACACTTGTAAGTTTACAAAACCTTACATTTTGTTTAATTACTTGCAATAAGTCTTCAACCACATACATTAATGTAAAAAACCGAATAAATAGGCGCTGCATCTTTACAAAGATAATTTTACAATACTCTCAATTAGCTATCAGTCACTCGCAATAAAGTTAACAAGTTCTCAATCTGAAACAGGTGGAGCAACCAAATTTTCGGTTCCGTCGCGACAAAACTCTCTGATTTCTTTATAAAGATACTCGGCACGCTCCCGGCTGATGCCTTGGGGACTGACTATTTCGGGGAGCTGACCAGGTTACGGGAGCTGATTTCTGTTTCGGAGAAGGTTAATGGCCTTTTCTTCCGAGAACCAGTATTGCTTGCAAAATACAGTTCCTGGGAACTCCTTGTCAAATCGAAAATGATAATATGATTTAATGTTAGGTAATTTCTTGTAGAATTGTCCTAGGTAAGTGGCCCAGTCATATGTAGGGACACGAACTGTTCCGTTGTGTAAGCTGACAAACTCGGCAACATTAACTGAAGCAGATTCTTCGACCGCCCTGGCAATGTCAAACAGAGATGAAATAAAGGTACGCCTTGTCTTTTGCTTGACTAAACCAAAACACCAGTCAGGGGCAAACTTTGTGTGTCCGGGCAACAGAAAGTCATAGTTTATACTACTGTGCAGTTCATTGTTTACACGCCACAAATAGTACCACAAAAACGGAGAATTTTTGTTTTGGGCCCCGCAGTTGTCTGCATGGATTTGTGTGTGAGTCTTGCCTAATCCATTGTGCTCGAAGAAGTAATGGACGTAAGAAATTGTACTGTTTGCTCCTTTCCCTGTCAAAACGTTTTCGTCAATAAGAAAATTGACTTGGCGTGGAATTGCTTCACAGCATACGCCGAAGAGTCCACATTTTCTTGGCGTCTTAAAATAGATTGGCCCTGGCTGGTTAGGATTTGCGGGATAGTGCAGCTGCTGTGTGTAGTCGTACGAGTAATGTACTGTTCCATTGTATGAGCAAGGTCTCTGTCCAAACGCAAAATCGGCTTCTTCAAGATGTGCTTGAACGTGGGCTTTCGTTTCCTTACATACCATTTTGTAATATTCTCGTTCTCCTGAGGTTAGACGGAGATGTTCTTCTTGTCTTCTGACCGCATCCACTTTCTCTGCTTCAGGTAAATTGGCACTTTTGTTAATCTGACTGTTGTTTTTCTGGCATGTCCAACATAAGTCAGTTGCAGACCGCATAATCAAAATAAACGGACATAGCTGATTCCACAGGTCGCAGAATTTTGAATAGCCCACTGATGTTTGTCCCGTGCTCGTACAGATGTCGAAATACTTCTTCCAAAGACTGTGTTTTGTGAGGTTGGACGGTAACAGCTTCACATCAATCCTTTTGAAACCCGGAACATGTCCAGGGAGAAGGAGGGCTTGTTCCTCAGCTACATTTTTAATGAATTCGGCAACTTGTTCCACTGTTTTGGTAGATGAGGCACTACTCAGAAGCCTTTTCGAGTTTCCATGGGTCCGCAAGGTCAATCCATTCTTCCTGTAGTGCTTAACGAGACTGTGAAACCGGTAGGATTGAAGACAGTGCAGAAATAGGAAGCTTTTCTTGCAAATTCTTTTTCCGTGGTAAAAGAAGCACATTCTTGTGCTTTGGCGATTTTTTTCCACTCTGCTGGAGATGCTGGTTTCGTTACAGTTTAAGGAACTGTGAATGATTTCCAGTATGACCAGGTCCAGTTCAGCAGATGATAGTTCATTGCAGTTGTTTCGACAGTCTGTGACAGCATCTAGGCTCAGCGTTGCACTACATGCCATCTCTCCCGCGCCCATTTTACATTTACAGGTTTCGGAGTAAAATGCTTGCACTTTAGCATGTTCAGTTTTGTAAATTTCCATGAGCTCGACAGCATCATCTCCCGGCTCATCTTGATCAGCGACGCCTTCGTCGTCAGAACTGCTGTTGGAGTCTGAATAATCATCCTCTTTATCCTCTTCCTCGACCTCTCTTGTTTTGAAGTACATTTCCTCGACACTTTCTAATTGATCTAAATCTTCCGTTGTGAAACTTTAACAGTGAGAACGTTCCGTTGCGTTGCACGCCATGTTTACTGTGTTGTGTTTTAACGTTACAAGATGTTAGTTTCAAGTAACTATAGTAACGAACGGAAATCATACCCCATAATAAGACACGTTTGCAGCAATCGAAACACTTAGCTCGCAGTCTGTTAAAAGCACGAGTTTTAGGTGAGTGATTTATCTCTCTTTTGTGGTGCCAACTACAAGCCTTACGTAGTATTTAAATAGTACGAATGCTTGATGTTTAGTACAGTGTAATTATGCGAACATTTTACGCACAGAAGGAAAGTAAAAATCTTCAATGCTGTTTTGGCTTTGTTATGTTAGTTCACAAGACGAATTGTATCGACAAGTTATATTTTTTCAAGAGCTGCATAATAGGTCTTGATTTTTTTCAATAATTTACGGTCCTGTTATTTCATTTCTCATCTTTCAGCGTAAGGTGCGAGCGCTTGTGCTTGGAAGAACTTTTTACATCAGGCGCCTTTTTTGGCGACCGTGATTCAATTTTCATTAATTAAGTAACTTTCACAGCGCTGTAAGAGGCTTTCTTACTTAACCTCTTCAGTGCTACCATGCCATATCGCATGACTTTAACACGCTATGAAGCGTGTCTTTTAACACGCTGCAGAAAATAAAGTCAATAAAAGATTTAGCGTGTTAAGACGTGCAAAAGAAAAGCTACCGTGACACTCTTTGTTTCCTTATTAAATATGCGCATATGCGTGTCAGATGTCACGCTTAGCGTGCCGTGTCATCACACGCGTGCCCGTGCTATCACCATTATGTTGGAAATCCTGTGGAGGGTCACATATAGTTGTTGATACCTTTGCAAGCCTTTGACCATTTCTTCTTATCTTCCTCCAGACAAGGGTAAATTTCCAAAAATACCGTTTTATTTTTTGTATTTTAATGGCGTCGAAAGGTTCCTTTCCCTTTGCCCTGCTAATATTTTTGTATTTTATCTCTTTGTCCTTAAAAAACTTTTTGAATAGCTGAACACCGAAATTTGTCTCTGAGCAAGCTTTATTTTTTCACTTGACTAACATATTCATATCAATGTCAATTACTTCTGAAGATTCACCCATTTCAGGGTAATCTGCAAATGCCTCGCAATCCCTTAAATCGTTTGTGTTTATCGTTAGAATTTGATTTCCTTGCTGGGTTGTTCAGGGAGATTGTAGGAAAAATTGGGGCTCACATTTTCTTGGCAAACATTCTGGCTACATTCAAGAGATAACTCCAGTATGGCTTGTTCAGGTGTGCCCGGGGTTAACATGGTCAACAATCCTCCATGTTGTTCAGGGACATCCTGGGAGTCAGATTCACATCCAGGTTTATGAGTGAGAACAGCCCTTTGTGTTACCTTGCATTTCGCGTTGGGACTTTTCAATTGAACTAGTTTTGGTAAGGATCTCATTTGTCACGGTGAGGTTTTGATGTAACAGTGTCATAAGGTGACTATTCGAAACATCAACCACCACACTTTCACTGTTTCATCAGCCTTTTCGCTTTCTTCAATGATTCTGTCCACTGTGTTTTTAATTTCGTTCTCAGCCTCCTGTTCTGAGCCTGAGTCTTCAAACATAGCCGCGACTTTTCTTTTGTTGCTCTGATTGTCAGTGTTCCGTGCTTGACACTGAGAAATTGAACACATTATGATATTAAAACCCAATGAAAAACAGACTTATCCCCCTCAAGTTGACAGCTGATGATGGCAATCGCACTTCCCGCAAGCCTAGCCACAAATGAAATTAAGCCTTTGAAGATCTGGGGTCCCAATACCCCCTGCCCCAACATCACCCTCTTTAAGGTATTCCTGGAGGCTAAAGTGATATTTTTGTTTTGCCAAAATTTTTTGTCCACTGGAAGATAATTTTCAAACACAAACGTATGCTAAGTTTTAGGTCGGAAAAACCAAACCCGTCTGAGATATTGGCGTGCAAAGTTTTGTTTCTATGTAGGTTTTCGCGGTAAAAATACGAAAAAATGTCCTGCTGTGGATATCCCAAAGGATGGTCTTGTTGACAGCTCAACACAATAAAACCTGGTAATCTGAAATGTGACACCCTCTTTGATTGTGATGGCAGCTGAGGAAGCAGTAAATGCGCTCGACCATACTTTCAGAGAGAACGGGTAAATAAATCGCTTCGTGTACTGAATTTTGTTGCTTTTCTGTACTTGTTAAGAGATTTTCAATGGCTTTTTTGTCGTTCAGATTTCAGGGAACTCCTCCTGGCCTGGTGAGGTTGCTTTGCGGTTTTCGCCAGAGACTGGACGAGACTACAGAGCAGGCAAGAAGGCGTTTTTTTCGCCAAGTATTCAGCATATTGTGGGTAAGTACCTTAGTGACTTTTGTCCTATGATCTCCATGAGGACCTTTGATGCCGTGCTTACCTCTTTATTGCGATTTCTGCCTTTGTTTGGTGCGTATTTGAAGGTAATGTATGATGTCAATCTTCCACGTGGCAGTTTTGTATGTGGTTTAAGGTCTTGATGGAGCCAAGTTTTTACTAGCGATGGACAAATATAATCACTAAACACTGAGAAACGTAAAAATGGATAGAGTTTTCTTTGTTGTTTGTGCTTGCCCCGTTTCTTAGTGTTTATATCGACTTTTATGTTGACTTGTGTCATTCTGTTTTGCTGACCGGGTATCTGAGTAGCCTATAGTTTACTTGAAAACCGTTTCATTTTTCCCATCATTTTGGTGCTTTGCCTCGTGTGACAAGGTTCACAAAACATGTTTGTGAAAAGGTCTTTTTTTCCTCAACAGTTTGGAAACAAAATTGGCGTAGGCTGGTTTTGGGGGAAAGCCCTCCCGACTTACGTGTATCCGGATTGCCTAAAAGAGGTAATGCGGACCATCATAAATGCATCACTGCGGGATTACCCAAATCCCGAGATGTCAGCGGTGAGTTTTTTTTTGTCTTGTTATATCCACACCAATTTTTCTTAAATTAATGGTTCCCTTTGAGCAAAATGTAATTTCTTTGCTTTTATCTTGCCTTTAGGTTTACAGGGTGACTTTGATAGATTTGCGGGATGCAAGATGGCCCGGAGATGCCTAGGTGCATAGGTCTAGCCCAGGAGAAGAATTTTTTTATGATTGTAATTTCAAAGAATTCTTTTATTTGTAATAAAATGATGTGGAACAAAATGACTCTGTTTAAAATCATGCACAAATAATTCCATTCACCCATATAGACAGCATCAATTCCTTAGGAGCAAATTGGACCTCTCGTGTTTCTTTCAATTTAATGCCATGTTTACTAGTCACATGCTCCAGTACCACAGGTAACACTTTCGATGGATGTATTGCACTCCCATGAGCCACAAAAATTCTCATAACCAAGGAGTGGGGATATAATACATGGAGAATGTAGGTAATGAGCACTCAAAAGCGTGATTTTTCAAAGTTTCCAGGGACCCAGGGGACCATACCCCCAAGCCCCTAAGAATAATCACACCCACCCATGCAAAATCTTCCCTAGGTACCTATGCTTCATTTTGATACCCTGAACCTCACCCCCAAGAGAAAGGTGGAAAATGAAGATGAAAAATTTGTGGACTTACAGGACAAGCTACATATTCAAAGTATCACTAGGTAAAAACTTGCACATCCAATTTTCTGGCCTACTCTTTGAAAAATTTAATTCTCTATAAAACTCAACCTGTCATCCAACCTATAAAAATATAATCATCCTCACAAAAAGGAAGTTAATACAAGTAATCAACATTGAGTAATAAATGGAACCCATAATTGGACTTTATTTTTGATTTGATCAGTTGATTAATGCAAGGCTTTCTAGCCATTCAAAGAGGCCTAAACATTTTTGAGTTCAAAGAAATTGCAAAAATACTTTCTGCAGTCACATGAAAACTGCCCTACAAAATTTTCCAATGAATAGAAAAATTCAAAGTTAAGATAATAGAATCTACTACTCTTCAATTTCTTTTTAGTGGTACTGATTATTATGTACTAGGATCCACTAGCAACTAAAATTTTGTACTAAAATATAATGCAAAGCTGTATTTGTGTGAAAAAATACTAAAATGTTCTGGTAAGTGCTTTGTATACGGCAAATTATTATTCATGTGACATAAAGTTTCACTGAGGCTTGTCATACATGACACATTACATGAAGCTTTCCTTACTAGGTACCAGGAGGGTAATATCATTGATAATCATGCAATTTCTTTGTGACCCCAAGTAAACAACCTAAGGTTTCTTAAAATTTAGTTTTTATTTTTATTAGCTGGACAGTCTTTGTGGCTTCTCCTCAAGTGGGTTCTACTTCCACACCACTTGCATGATTTCCCACCCACTTCCACTTCAGCTCCTTCGGGTGCAGCAACTTCCTCCAGGACTGGTGGTGGTTGAGCTGTCCCATCAGCAATGGCAGTCTGGGTAATCAGGATTGCCTCTTCTTCGTTGACAAGGTCATCATCATCACTGTATGAATGCCTGATCTGGCAGGTTTTCACAAACCTCTTCCTGTTAAGTGAAAAAAAATGAGCATGCTTCACAAATAGAATTTCCTATGAAAGTGGCTGATAATGTTGATGCTGGTGACTCTTTTTCAGTATAACATGGGCATGGAAATCAGGAAAAGACAGCAATCTACTTACCTCAGTGTCTGTTCCTCTGTCCTGTTTATTTTCCGTTGCACACGCTTCTTCTTTCCCTGTTCTGTTTTCTGCCTCTCCAGCCTCCTCATCCTTTCTTCGTTGTCACTTTCACACTGCAATTATATTATTTCAAGTCAATGATAGACCTAATTAACATGAGGAATGTAAAAGTATCCTCAGGCTCCAGTGTTACCTTATTGTTACAAATACATGTACCATGTACCTCCAGTCAAGGCAACAATATGCACTTATCTAACATTTCTTTAGCCTGTTCAAACATTCCTCTATGAAATCATTGGACCAGTGTTGGTATCTATGACATTATTTCAACATGATGGAGTTTTATAGTAGTAAATGAACATGGACACAAAAATTTTGTGATTTAATTGTACTAAAACATATCATTTGTTGGATTCCATCAAGTGCTGGAAGGCCCATTCTTGAGTACAGATCCACAATCCAGTGGTATTCCAGACCTCGATTCTTGTAGCACCATGTCATGCTGGCTTGAATAAGCCCAAGGTTGGTGCTGCCTGGTAGGGCTTTTGATGGAGGTTGATGTCCTTAGCCCTAGACTTGGTCAGTACACTAAATGTGGATTCTGGCAAGTTGGAGTGGCCCTTTCCCAAACCAGGGTCTATTACTTTCTCTGCCTCCTTAGCCCTCTCTCCACACTCAATTCGATATGCAAGGGCATGAAACTCACATTTCAAAACATGAATGGAGTGATATGGCTCCCCAGAACATTTAAGCTCCTCAACAAAACCCTCTCCATCAGTTTTACAACCCTTACAACTACATTTTGTTAAGAGGTGAAATGAACAGGAACCACCTTCCCACTGATGGATGTCCCTGCAGTGGTACCTACCCAAGGTAAGCATTGTTTCCCTGTATTTTTCAGTTCCCTCCCAGCGTGAACCAAAGCACAGTAATGGTTTCGCTTGGCACTTTGAATAAACCGAGGGCCTATACATCCACAGACTGGCTTGTTCCTTGTGGCAACAAAGACATGCTTTTCCCAATACAACAGCACTTTACTGATGCCATATTTGGGAAATCCCCTTTGTGAAGGCTAACAAAAGCTGAAGAAAACGATGTCATCTTCTGCAGCTCCTGAAGCTTTTTCCCATGGGCCTGACCTACATGCCCTCCACACAGCATGATCTTGGATTCCTGTTTATTGTCATACGAGTATCTAAATCCCTTGGCTGAAGATGAATCAGCATCTTGCCAATTCACTTCAACCTTCATTCCCTCTTCCTTTGCCATAGCCCATAACAACTGGGCCAAATGACCTTCTGCGGCCTTGGCAGTGCCTTGCCACAAATCCTCATTGCATATTCTGTCAGCACCCCTCATTGACAGATGCCCATAAAACAAAAGACCCCCATTATATAATTTTTTATAATAAAAGTACAATTCTGACTAAAGTGTCCCCTTATCTGCCAGCAACCATCACAGGTGGTTACAGCACGATGCCAACTACCCAACTGGTCACTTGAGATGCTCTTCATCTGAAGTTTTGCATCCTTGCACAACTCTTCTAAAATCTCCTTGATGTATGTTAGGGCAAGATCCACTACTTCTGGAAAGGGCTTTTCTGATACTACACCCAACCCTGAACCTTTGCCTAAAGTTTTCCGATAGGAGGCATAGCCATGCCCACTGATGAAAAAGGACAAGGATAGGGCTAAGGACACCAGATGATGCCTTGACTCTGCAGCTAGTTGACTACTGATGTAGTTTATTTCTTCTTTCCAGCAACCATTGCAACGGAACAAAAATTTCATTGATCCTCCCAGACCTTTTTTCTCAGAGGCCACAAGTACAAGTTTGCCTGAGGGAAAGTTTAGCCACAGTTATATTATAGACTAACAACGTATAAGTTGAGAGCATGAAGACTACATAACTGTGACTGTATTTATTTTATATGTCACACAAATATATCTGTTTTGGTTTTGCAGCAGATTATTTTAAATTTGGAAACAAAAATAATTGAATTTGTCCACTACATGAAGTGACAGGACTGTAACGCCAAAATTTTTTTCTTTTTTATTAAAAATTGCCAAATTAAATACACCTACCACTTCCCCTTTTGCAAAAAAATATAACCATTGCAGAGACAACTTTATAATGGTAATTGAACTGAGTGGAGTGCAATTTGGTCTGAAATCATACGCGTGATTTCAAAATCAAACGAGCGCGTAGCACGAGTTCAATTTGAAATCACAAGTATGATTTCAGACGAAAATTGCATGACATGAAGTTCAATTGCCACTTTATTAGATCCATTTTGAAATCGCACAGTTTTATCACCTTAATTTTTAGACTTTTGGTGTATTGTTCCAGTAGCCGGTTTGTTAAAAAAAAAGCGGAACCGGAAACGCCTTTACGTCTCATTTAGTATGCAAAACGATGTCATGTGACGAAAACTCATCCGAGCATGACAAAGAAACAAGCGGTTTTGAAGTCAGAACGAAAATAGTCTGCTTCAGGTATAAAAGTTCAATTCTCGTCGCTTGAATCAATGATGGAAGGTCTTTCTTTCTTCTGTGGTCGAGGCTGAGACTTTTCATTGTCTTTGGAGAAGGAATTTGAAGGTGCATCCTGTGTAATTCTGCGATGGATTTCTTTTGAGTTGTGAAACTCCCTCGAGTGCACGATGCCCAGTGAATGGTACGTTTTTTTTCTTTCATACCGTTTAATGGCATGATTTTAAGGGAGTCCAGCTCGTTATCATTTCCGTTTCTTTTTGTGACCTCGGCGAAGGACTCAATACTCAGGACCTTGTCAAGTTCTTGCGGCACCATTTGTTTCAAGATATTTCCAAGATGGCAGGACTAACACCAGCTTCGAAAGACGTTCATTCATTCACTGTTATGTGGAGCGGGGTGTATTTTGACTATGTTTATTCACAGCGACAGAGTTGAGCTCTTTTGTTGCTTCATTTGAAACTACCAGAAACCTGGAAACATCTACCTTCTTGAGATGGCCCTGAATTTGTTGTTGTGTGGTTTTCGTTTGTTTATGTTTTACTGGACTCGGTACCATACGGATTTTGAGCAGATGTTGAAGAAAAATCGCCAAAATATTCATCAAAATGGACACTGAAAGTTGGAAACTTCCATTAAAGTAGGTGTTCAGCCTGAAGGAGCTGATAATCGTCATTTAGAAACTGTAATTAATTACATTCGTCAAGTTTTTTGGAAAAAAACCACAATAACAACAAAGTTTTGGCAATACTAGTTGCTAAATTCTCCACACAATGGCTTTTTGCCTTTCATTTTCCTGAAATTTTATTGTTTACTTTAAACTAATATTGAAATCTGATTTGTTGTTTTGTTTTACTGTCCCATTCTCAATGGCTGAGAAAAAGATGCGATTTAGAGCAAAAAATAGTGCGATTCGTGAATAAATCGCACCATTGAGAGCCAATCAGATTGCAAGGATAGCCAGTGATTACAAAATGGATTTAATAAACAGATATAATTGTTTGATGGAGAGTGAAATAATTTTTCAATCATTGAAATGGAGCACAATGCTTATCAGCGACCAAAAAAAAATATTTACAGGGCTATATATTTCCAAAACCATTATTGCACCTGATTGCATGCATAACCCCACACACACAAGTAAAATTTACCTCTACATCTTCCTTCCTTTGAAGGGCATTTAAAATAGGCATTTAAAATAGGCATTGAACTCATGAACAAAAGAAATAATGCTTGACATCGTGGCCACAAACAGTCCTTCTGGGATACGGATGCTAAAAGATAACAGGAATTGTAGGTAACAGCGTTTTGGCAGAGTCATTGTAATTACAGTAAACAAACTCGCACTGAAAAATCATCGGTCAAGGTTAGCTAATGTTTTCACATAAAATTTGTAGCTACACAAGCTAACGAAACATGAATCAAAAATTTCACTGGAAAGCACCAAGGGGAAGTGAAGTAAACGTATGTCATGGACGCTTATGTAATGAGAATGTATTCATTAATCACAGATCACAGATCACAGATCACAGAAACGTGAGAAAATCTCAAAGCTAGACAAGACAACTAATCGAGCCATCAATCTTCAATGAAAAAAGTTATGAAATTGAGATGGTTTGTTGTAAGCTACAAATCAAGATACAAGTAGAAGTCTCACCATTCACTATTGCTTTCCTCACGAAGTTCCTTTAGTGGTGGTTCGTAGTCAGAGTCATCGTGGGAAGAATCGGTCCTTGATTTCTGCTCTTGTTTGGCGTTGACAATGGTTTTAGTTGTTTGAAAGGTCTCCAAGACCCCTTCATCTCTCAGTTGCCGTTCTACATCTTTCGCACTTTTTAGTGTCTTTCCACCAGGGTTTGTGTAGCGTAGGTAGACCTTAACTCCCGAGGACGACTCCCTGTCCTCCTGTTTTATCGTCCAGCCAGCTTCCCTCAACTTATCCAAATCTAGTGCAATTCTTAATTGTGTTCCAGAACCACGAATTGCGTTACCCTTAGCCACCTTCGCCGCTTTCTCGCTAGTTTCTCTCTGTTGCTTTTTCAGCAGCATCACTCCGACTACTTGTTTTTTTATTTCGTTTTTTTTCGCTATATTCTCTCGCACGTCCTATCTTTTGCTGGCTTCGAATGTCAATTCTCACATTCACACTGTCAACACTAACAGTTGGATGCCGTCGCGGGTGCCGTTGCTATGCAAAGGTGTTATTGTTTGTAATTGCTTTTTCTGATTGGTTTCATGGGAAAAATAGCACCCCCTACAAGGAAAAAAGGGCCCAAAGCAGGGCCGTTTTAGGCAATATACCGCTGGAAACTATTATTTTAGGCATTTACAAGATGGCTGCTGAGGAAAACAACGAAAGGAGAGCTTTCTGACTGGTAATTTTCAGACTAAAGCTTGATCTCGTGTCTAAATAAATGGTATAAATAAATGTGGGAGATTGTTCATTTCATTTTCTTTTTGTAGGTTAATCGCTATGACTTAAAACTTGGCAGACAAAAACTATGTATGTGAACGGACTTTTTTGTGCGAGTACGTCAAAGGCCTTTGAATACAAGACTCGTAGAAGCATTTCCATTTTTATAAGGGTGTGAAAACATGTCTAGATGTAATTTTTTCCCGTTTTCCTTTTGACATACTCGCACAGAATTTTAGTTTTCAACTTCGTGCATAAATTGGCCAAACCTTTCCAACATTGAAGGAATATTCTTTGAGTTATTTTGCAATAATCAAAATAAGAGGGTTTCGACCACGCCCATTTAAATATCAAATTTCAGGGACTACTTTCATTCTGGCTGAATAAAATTATTTTTTAAACTAAATACATAGAACAACGTTTTAGATGTGAAAATTTGATCATTTTTGAGCTAATATTTTTACTGATTTGATGCATGCAAATATGGTAGAAAAATATGCAAATTAGCCTGCAGGAATACCTTAACACGTGTGTCTAAGGTTCTCGTCTAACTGGTAACATATGTACATACAGTCTTATCCCCGAGGGAAACTTGCACCCTTACAACACGCTCTCATAGTTAGCATTTTTAGGTACCCATACGTAATCAAGCCCCCTCACAGAAGAAAAATAGGAAGAGAAATATATGAAATCTTTCTACAGAGTGAAAAAACTTTTATTTCTTCGGTTTTAGGTGAGCAGAGTAAATTTGGGAAATACACAAGTTTCTCATTATACAAGTTGAAAATCTTGTTACAATTTTGTTTTGGGAGTGACTTAACTTGGGGCAATGGTGCAATATAATGGGGTGACGAAACCTGAAGCCCAGTCTTTTTTACAGTCTTTACAGTCTTTCGCTCTTCTGTTTCTCTGTTGTTGATTCAGTGGTGTTTTATTTTGCCGCCAACAAATATGTCCTCTATGGAAGTTAGCCGTAGTTAACAGTAATGATGCACTACTGTTAGTGAGAAAAATGAGCAATTACCTTTACAGATGGTTTTGGAAAAATAAAACTCTGTAATCCAAAACTCAGAATATAACATTGTACACATGGCACAAGTATTGAGAAAAAGGTAACCCAGAAAGAATGAAATGTGCTTACCATCCAAGTACAAAATCTGGCAGCTATGTGGATCGATTTTATCATTCTGACGGGAGGATGTGAAATACTGAAAACGACCGAGTATCAAATGGATGCACTATTCTGCCTAGGTGAATCTCTATGTCAAGTTTGTCATCAATAGCCCTAGGATTGGTAATGGCAGATAAAAGATTTGTAGATGAAAAATTCTGATGATGTCTAGCATAATCAATGGAAAAACCAAAAGGAAAGCCATTGAGTAGGTATTGCTTAGGGTGAGCAGGGTACCCCTCAAGGTAAAACCGTAATTTATCAACTATAATTGGTGAGACAGGGTGGGATGGAGCGGTGGATTTGTTAGATGCAAATGGTCCTGCTCATCAGGACGCATTTTTTGGCAGATTTGATTGCTGCTGGCTGGGAAATTTACAGTGGTTTGCAGGATGTCAAGTTCCACATTTGAAACATTCGTGTTTGAAGTTGCAGCCTGAACACTTCTCCCAAGGTGAAATTTCCAGCAGAATCCAGACGGAAAGGGCTACTTAGAATTCTTTTTGGTGCAATTCTGAGGAAACTGCAGGGGCTGTTCTGTTCATGTGGTGCGCCTGCAACCACAATTCCCAATGAATTGATCCCAGGGGAAAAGTGTTTTTTGTCACAAAAAGCGGAAATTTTCATCATAACAGTGTCAGTGAGCGTTCTTAGCGGCCAGGTCCCGCACTGTCTTGCTATGTTTCCTTAAGGCGGTTGTGTCGTTCGGAAACCAGACAGTATAAATCACTACAAAGGTTTGAAAGGCTGTAATCCATTGATCTATCGTGGCTATACGTTTTGATTTTTGTGCTGGGTCAAGATTTATGACCTGCCGATCTGCGGATGGCGACGCCTGGACGACAAAATTGTACTTTGAATCGTTTGCATATGACCTCTGTAACAGGTCCCAAAATCGACATATTCGTTTGCCCAAATTTTTGACTGAATTTTGTCAGAGATTCAAGAGGCCAGTGGAACAGCCATCTGTTTATGCACAAGCTCGGGCGGGTCAATAGCGCTGACCAATGGATCGGATACAACAGGTACATTATGAGCGGTAATATTGCTATTGTTCTGATTAACTAAAAGTGAATTGTGCTCACCCGTGATGTCCTGAATCACAGCTGCCACTGACCCCTTTACAGAGGCAGCTTGATAAGAGTTCTTGCTGGAATCTGCTGGAACATCTGAGAAAATCCCCGCCACTTTTAGACCCTCAATCACAGCGCCTGAGATGTTGGCCGCTACATCCTGTAATGGTGGAGACTGTTGGAGAGGTTGTGCACTGGTCAGAGAACCTATTTGAGTTGGCTGGGATGTGCAACCTCAAGTGCTGGGGACTGGGTCTAGGTATGCTGGGTGGATAGTCGTGTTTCTGAAGCTCTCCACAATTTCAATAGTTTTTAACGCTTTATGGCAGATGCTACTTTAAATCTTAAAAGGAAAAAGCGTGGAAGCAATTCCAGTCCCTCCGACAACGAATTGAGGTCTCCGGAAGAAAAAAGGGCCAGAGATAAGCCTTTGAACATTGACTTGGTGTCGTCTTCAGGGAACAAAATTCCGCAGCAAATAGAAATGACTCACGACCTTGGTGCAAAAGTTGACCTCATTCTTTCTAGTCTTGAAGCAGTAAATTTAAAACTTGAGTCAATTAATGCTGTGGTTGTTAGCCTAGAAGAGAAACTGTGTAAGGTACAGGGCAGAGTGGAAATGCTCAAACAAGATCAGGCAAAGTCGAAGGACGCCATTAAAGATATGCATGATGGTCTCCAAGCATTGAATACCATTGTTGAAGCAAGTAAGACTGCTGATGATAGAGTTGAGAATTACTGCGATGATAAATACAAGGATCTACAAGATCAATTGTACGCGGAGGTTTATAAACGGCACGAGAATCTTCGCTTTTATGGCATAGAAGAGAAGACCGGTGCTAAGGAAGATACCCACTCTGTTCTTCAAGAATTATTTGTGCAAGTGCTGGAGATTCAGTCAGGAGAGGTTCAAAAAATTGAGTTCCAATGGGTGTACAGCGTAGGAAAAATAAATGCAGATGGAAAGCCGAGAGTGATAATAGCAAGGTTTCTGTGTTATCAAGATTGAGAATTTATCTTTTCCAAGACAAGAGTCTTTTGAAAGATTCTCAGTTTGGCATCTCAGCGGACTTGCCGAAGGAGATTGTTAAAAGGTGCAAGGAGCAGTTTAAGAAGTTGATTGAGGCAAGAAAATCTGGTAAGCTTGCATTTTTCAGTTGTGCGGAGTCCGACAAGCTTTATATTGACAGAGTTTTAGTACCGTTATGAACTGACACTCATGTTTTGCTAGCAAAATTTCATTGTCATGACATCAAGATCTTTCTCCATAGTCGCTTAAATTTACAATGGTATGTTAGCATAAAATAGCAATGTCAAACAGTATATTTGAAGATGGTCAGGGTATGTTATGTTGACTATGTGAATTTCATGTTTAGGGTTACAGGGATGTTATTGTTTATCGTTCCACATTAAGCTTACATTTAAGGCCATAAGGTGATAGTTTTTCTTTTTTGGAGAGTTGACATCCAACGTGAATTACGGGGCATTCACCATCTTTTGTAGTTTCAGTGTCCTGTTCGGTTTTTTTTCGATTCGATCCACAGTACCAAAGCAGTTTTTTCTGGCTACTGTAAAATATGTTGTGAGGGTTTCTGTGTCTTGTGTCGCATTTTTATTTTTTGTAAAGTAATTTATTGCATAAAATTTTGCTCTTTGTTAGGTATAGGGTCAAATTCAAATTCAAGGTCAATTTCTCTCAAAACTGGCTTTGCAGCCAACGAATATATTTGTTTTGATCGGTGGAATTTAAATGGAATATTATGCAAATATGGCTCCTAGCAATATTAATTTTAAATTATTGTCACTAAATGCTTGAGGGATTCAATCTTTTGAGAAGCGAAAGGCATTGTTTGGGTGGTTAATGAAAGATAGAGCGGATATTTGTTTTTTGCAAGAATCATATAGTACTCCTGAAGTGGAGAAAATCTGGAAGTCTCAGTGGAAAGGGGAAATGTTTTTCTTGCATGGTATGGAACATAGCAGGGGTGTCCTCATTCTAATTAAAAATTCTTTAGAGTTCGAACTTAAAACTATAAAAGTGGATAAAAATGGCTGTTTCATCATCTTAGAAGCAAATGTCTAGGATCATCCCTTTCTCTTTGTTAACTTGTATGCCCTGAACAAAACAAACAAGCAATCTGCATTTTTTGACGAGATCCGTAAAGAATTGGATAACCTTTGTGTAGTGGAAAATTGTAACATTGTAATCGGTGGTGATTTTAACGTAATTCTCCACCCTGATCTGGATGGAAATGGCGGAAACCCAAAACGAAAAGAATCGGTTAAGTGCATTGAAAACATCTGCCTTGCTAATGATTTAATTGATATATGGAGGATTAGAAACCCAAATGTAAAACGTTTTACATGGCGTCAGAAGACACCCATGATCCAAAGGAGGCTCGATTTCTGGCTAGTAAGCAATGCTATGCAGGAAGATATTGATAATGTTGATGTCATTTCATCGCTTAAATCTGATCATTCAGCAATTGTGCCATCTATAAATGGAATTGAGATTAGATCCCGTGGTCCCTCTTTTTGGAAGCTTAATTCAAACTTGTTAGATGATAAGGAATGTGTCTTTAATTTAATGAAATACCCATTATGGAACGATGAATTCAAAGAAGTTACAGATCCGAGGCTTTTCTGGGATCTGATGAAGTATAGAATTCGCCAAGAAAGTATTTCTTACAGTAAACTGAAAGCCAAAGAGCGACGGTCAAAAATGGCTGCATTAGAATCTAAGCTCAATGACTGTCAAAAAATGTGTGATCAAGATCCTTTGCCAGAAAATATGAACACATTTGAGGTTTTGAAGACAGAGTTAGCTCCAGAATGATTACATCACCGAAGGGGTAATGCGAACCCAAGCCACCTGGTACGAGCAAGGAGAAAAAAGCAACAAATATTTTTTAAATTTAGAAAATTCCAGAGGTAAGAAAAGTTCAATTCGGAAGATATCTAAGGAAGATGAATCCTCAACATCAAATCCTGAAGTGATTATGAAAGAACTTTGTTCCTTCTATTCTAACCTTTATAGAAAAAGTATACATGAGAATTGTGAAATTTTGACAGATTTATTTATGAGGGATTTACATCTTCCAAAATTGACCTCGGACCAAAGAGTAAGATGTGATGAAAAATTAACGGTAGGAGAATGTTTTAACACTTTAATGACATTCCAAAAGAACAAAACTCCAGGGAATGACGGGCTCGCGATAGAATTTTATTTAGTGTTTTGGCCAATAGTAGGCAGGCATTTGATGGATTGGTTAATTATGCACATGATCATGGCGAGCTCTCCAATTCTCAAAAACAAGCTGTAATTACTTTGTTGGAAAAGAAAGGAAAGGACAAAAGGTTGATAAAAAATTGGCGCTCAATTTCCCTAATCAATGTGGACGCCAAAATAGCTTCTAAAACTTTAGCCAAACGATTGGACCCAAACTTACCTGAGTTAATTCAATGCAGTCAAAATGCGTACGTAAAAGGAAGGTCAATTTTCGACGCTGTAGGAACTTTTGGCGATATTTTGGAATACACCAAACATATGAAAATGTCAGGCATTCTTGTTGCTATTGGCTTTGAAAAAGCGTTTGACTCTTTGGATCATACTTATCTTTTAAAAGTTCTCAATGTCTTCAACTTTGGGCCATCTTTTATTCAATGGATCCGTACTTTGTATTCAAATATATCAAGTTGTATTATCAACAATGGTTTTACATCAGATTATTTTACAGTTGGTTGAGGTGTGCAGCAAGGAGATCCACTCTCACCTCTTCTTTTCATATTAGGATTATAAATTCTGGCATGCAGTATTCAAAAAAATGACAAGATTCAGGGTATTCAAATTGGCAATTCTGAGGTTAAAGTGTCATTTTTTGCAGATGATTTGACCTGTTTTCTTGGTAACAGATCCTCATATGATTGTTTACGAGAGTGCCTTAGTAAATTCTCGGAATGTTCTGGTCTCAAAGTAAATGAGGAGAAGACTGAATTTTTTATTTTAGGCACAACGAATTCAGAATTTGAGACGTTCCCTCTTGAATTTAAAACTTCAATTAAAATTCTTGGTGTGCATTTTGATCATAAAAATGTAAGGAGAAAGAAAGCCAACTTCGATTCTGTCCTGAAATCCATCAAAAAGGTATTGAATATTTGGAAGTGGAAGTGCCTGATGGTCATTGGTAGAATTCAAATAGTGAAATCATTCACCATATCCAAAATTATGTTCAAGGCATCTTTAATTCCAGTGTCCAGGAACTCATTAAAGAAGTTAATAAAGAACTTTATTCGTTTATCTGGACGGGCAAGGACAAGGTCAAATGTTCAGCTTTAATATATGATATTGAAGATGGCGTTTTAAAAATGCTGGATCTTGAATCTATGATCTCTGCTCAAAGAGTCGTGTGTAAAGAAATACGTTGAAAATTATGAAAGTCCCTGGAAGTATGTTTTGGATTTTTATCTGAAGAAAGTGGGTGGAAACGCAATTTTGATAATTGGACATTATCCATTACTCTTCCTATCTTCTACAGAGAGTGTTTGCAAGCCTGTTCTTCTATAACAAATTATGACTTGTCATCTTACGAAGGGTTAATGAATCAAATTATCTAGAACAACAAGTATATTTTAAGTGAGGGTAAATCCATCTTTCAGTCGGTTTTCTATAATTTAGGAATTCTTGAGGTTGGCAACCTGGTTTCTAAGAAGGGTGTATTTCTCAAAAGTGACAAAATTCTGAATTCCTCTTTTTCCCCTTGTTACTCCTTTGCCCTAATGGGTGTTTTTGATCCTATCCCAAAGGAATGGCGTTCTACAATTAAAACAAACCCATATTGTGCTCCCTCTCCTATGGATCAAACTTGTTTTGAATTGATAATTGCGGGTAAAACGAGCAACCTTGCTAATGTTACATCTAAGTTGGGCTACAATGAATTTCACTCTTTGAAGCAAACTCCTGCCACTGCGAAAGCTAAAATACCCTGATCTTACCATTGACTGGAAAAAGTTGTATTCTTTAGCTTTTGAAACTACGTTACACACCAAACTAAGAGAATTCCAATATAAAATTTTAAACCTGATTATTTTCACTAATGAAAAACTTCACCGGTTCAAAATGGTAGAATCCCCTTTATGTGCCTTTTGCAATGTAGAGGAGGAATCCCTGGAGCATTTATTGTATTTTTGTGAGTCATCGAGTTTCTTTTGGAAAGAACTGTTATCTTGGATTGCAGTGGATGCCAATATTGTACTTAATGCATCACTGTTAGATATTCTTTTTGGGAAATTTGACCTTGATAAAGATTTTTTTTTAGTGAATCATATTCTTTTGCTTGCTAAATATTTTATTTATACGTGAAGCTTTTAAAAGTTATCCCATCACTTTTAGTCTTCAAAGCTAAGTTAAAAGCAACCTATAAATTAGAATTATATTGCAAAAGAGAAGGGAATATTACTAAATCATTATAAAAAGTGGGATAGCTTTGTCTTGGCTGTCTTGATGCCTTGCATATTTATAACTTTTTTCTTTGTTGTTTGAGCCGTTTTTACTTGTATTTCATTCATAGTAGTCACACCGATACACAACAACAACACCAAAAATCACGTTTTGTATCTTGAATGTTGTAATCTTGACCCTAGGCACCTAATATTTTACTTTAACGCAGTGCAGTAAATGAATGTTTTGAATGTAACTTATTAATTTTTCCTCTTAGTTTTTGTAGTATTTTGTTTTTCGTTTATTCACTTGTATTGTTATTTTATTTTTGGTACTGTATTGTAATTATGTCTTTTAAATGGCAAGAACCAAATAAAATTTAAAAAAAAGAAAAGAAAAAAAAGCCTTGAGTACTGGAGGGGCTGGCCCTTGGGTGACAGTCGAGGTAGCTGTTGTTCTGGCCCGTTTGGAATGCGGAGCTCCTTTACTAGCTTTGAAGACTTTGCAGGGCATTTCTGGAGGTGTGTGCCCGATGCAGATGACGTTACAGGGCTGACATGAACTCTTGAATTTCCACGGGTCATCACATTGTCTCTGAAAGTGAAGGAATGGAGAAAAATAAACAGAATGTAGCTGACGGGACGGTTATGTGACAAAAGGATGAAAGCAAAAACAAAATAGGCATTGGATCCAGAGGGGCATCCAATAAACCCAGCAGGTATGCACACTCCCAAAGTGGTTAAGCACAGCAAAAATGGTGAAAGTCAATTAACTATTGAGACAGCAACATGTTTGGCAGGCTCACAAATGCAAAGCCGCTGGTAGGAACATGCTATAATGCCACAAAATGTGGAAAGGGAAGTTCCATATACATTTATGCATGTGCTTAAACTGAAGAAAGGGAGAGTAACTGCAACCTAAAATAAGTTGAGGGCATGATCACCTGATCCACCCTGGGTGACAATGAAAGCAATGACAGCGAAATAGATCACTGAGCGCATAAAATGGCACCCCTTTAACTCCTTTAGAGAGCATATTGACCCTTATGATTGAGGTGGATTTCATCCCTACAAAGTACGAGAACATTAGGCTTACGAAGCCTTTTGTGGCACCAAAAAGTAGCAAAAGGTAGCATCTTCTAAAACTACACCAAGGTACTGATTGAGAAGTGCAAAGCAATCACTGTAATATGGGGTACCCTGTGGACAGAGAGCATGGTTTATGGGTTGACATACCACAATGAATTTCATACCATATTGGTCATGCAGGAGCTGCAAAAGGGACTCTACGCCCACGTGTTCAGGTCTGGCCTTGTTAGGGCTTTGGTCATTTAAACCTAGCACTAGAATTACTATTTCAGGTTTTAGGCGGCTCACTACTGACAGGTTGAATTTGCTCAGTTTATGTACTGTACAACCTCCAACACCATGATGATTTACATGTCACGACCTGGATAGATTCCTGGGCAAGGAATGTGTGAAAACGATGGACAAAGGAGTGACCCATAATAAGAACCGGGGGTGTAGGAGACATGACTAGAAGAAAACAAGAATGATGTACCCAACTGAATAACGAAAGATAGAACAACGGGGACAGTTGAACAGTCGCTGAGTGTGTTTGGTCTGGAGACAAAGAGGACGAACTCAAGAAACCTGCCATGTCTTTTTTTTTTCTTTTTCTTTTTTTTTCTTTTTTTTTCTTTTTTTCTTTTTTTCTTTACCAATGACATACGTTGCTTACATTAAAGTTACTTACAGAAGAATAAAATATCTACAATTAACTTACAATCAAAAATAAATATATAATTAGCTTACGATAACAACTCTACAATATACAATGATGAGGAACACACTTATATATTAACTAACAGTACCGAGATTATTTACTAATAGATTATTCACATGAAATATACAAACGCGATTACATTGCTCACAAAAATTAATACTAACAATACTACAAAGCTTGAAAATTAAGTGATACAACAAAAGGGGGAATAATTTAATTAGCTTTGTGCTTTTAACAATGCAAAAAGAAGAAAGAAAAAGAAAAAAAACAGTTACAGTTGTCATGCTGTTCAAAAAGTTCAAATAATAACGCCATCTACGTGATTAACAAAAAAAATGAAATAATACATAAATTAATTTGGGATTAGTACCCACTTTTTTTTAAAATAATCTTTCTTTTTGATCTTACTTTCCGTTTCATATTTGATGGCAATTTTAGTACGAAATCCATGAATCGTGGGTTGAATTTGGCATCTTCTGCAGTCCCATATAAGTAGGTTACCAATGATTATAAAATAGTTCAGTAAGTTGAGTGAAGGGCATGGTTTGGATAATATTCCAAATAAAACATCTTGGAGGGAAAGATGAACCTGCTGATTTGAGATTTGGTGCCAGTAACCTTGAAACTCACTCCAAAATCGTTTAACAAAGGAGCAATGATAAAGTAGGTGGTATAAAGTTTCCGATTCTGCCTTGCAAAATGAACATAGATCGTCTGTTTTAAAGCCTATTTTGTGTAATTTTGAATTAGTGTACAGAATAGAGTTGAGCACTTTGAATTGAAATCCTTTCACATAAGACTCAAGAACAACAGAGTGTGGCAGACTGAAGATTTGTCTCAGCTGATCGATTGAAAAGTTAAAATCGTTCTGCAGTTTGTTTATGATATTAGACAATTGTGCTATTTTGCGAACAAGAAGTGAGTAATAGTCTTTTGATTTCTTTTTTCTGACGTCGAAGATGTTGTCGTCAATAAAGAAGGATGGAGGAGCTAAAGATGGACAGGAAATGATATTCTTTAAAAAGGACGGTATAGAATGGCGAAGGCCAGCCCATTGCAAATAACTAATATTGGCTATCTTGTCAGACCAGTGGCTGAGTGCGTCATTTATAGTTAAATCAAAATGTAGGTCTTGGATACGAATCACTCCCGCCTCAAAATACTTTTTGTAGAAGACTGGTCTTTTTTCGATACGAATTTCCTTATTATTCCAAATAGTATTTTGCCAATCTCGTTGAGAGGCAAAGGAATCACGAAACTCCGACCACCATGAGAGCATTTCACTGTAGAACTGAGAGAAGATGTTGTAATCCTTTATATCATAGTTACAATTTAAAAAGAAAAACCCTCCCATGGGATCCAGCAAGTGTTTTAGATATGATTTCCATGTTCCGTTGTTGTCATCAAATATACGTTTTATACATGCCAGCCTTAAAGACTTAATCATGCAATTGGTATCAATCATTTTTAAACCACCTTCCTCCTATTTATTTATAGCCGAAACTCGAGTGACCTTATCCGTCCCATTCCATAAAAATTTGAATAACAGTTGATTCAATTCTTTCACTAATTCTTTAGGTGTAGGCAGTACCAAGCAGACATAAACAAACTTTGGAATAAGAAATGATTTGATGATTGTAACCTTGCCGTACACAGATAATCCTCTAGAGGACCAGATGTTGATAAGTTTTTTAATACTATCCAAACGTTCAATGAAATTCTTTTCTTTTAATAGTTTTGGGTCGTACGTGAAGTACACCCCTAGTGCTTTAATTGGCTCGTCAGGCCATTTAATGCCAAACGGTTATGCTTTGTTTCCTTTTGATGAACCAATCCACATACCCTCGGTTTTTGTGTTATTGATCTTGAGGCCTGAGATATTCTTAAAAAGGTCTAATACTTGAAATAGTACTTTGGCCGAGCTAGTGTTGGCAAGCATTGCTGTTGTGTCATCAGCGTATTGTAATAGTTTTGTCTCTTCCTTGCCAATAGAGATACCCTTTATAGCTGGATTTTGACGAATGGCAATAGAGTCCTAAAGCGATGACGTCACGTGACCATGACGCCGAAAAAGTCGGTTCTAAACAAACTCGTATTGCTTTTCAAAATGGCGACGCTTTCTATCGCGTCGTTGCTTTCCTATTTTTCAGACGAAAAGAAATCGATAAAGAAGGGAGAAAATCATTGTAAGTCTGATCATGTGGAGTCATTTAGTTATCACGAGGGAGTTTTACGCGGTGAAGTACACGCAAGTATGAAAAAGAAGGTTTATAAAGTCACGGTGAGTTACTCTTTCGAAAGTTGTTGGTTACGCTCAAGTACATGTATATATCACAGGTTGACTTTCGTTTACATAACGACGGCCAATGTGTAATCTTGCCACAACTTTTTTTTCTTCTAAAAACTTGTTTGCCATACGAATAATCCTTTATTTTAAACAATTGCAGATTTACTTGGATGAACAACAAAACATAAAAACAACCGAATGCGAATGTCCAAGAGGAGCGTTTAAATGTAGTCACGCGGCCGCCCTTTTCATTCATGGGATTTACCATCTAAGCCGTACAGACGTGAATGTCGGTGGAGAAGGAGAAAATCCAACACATCGCTCTCAAATCAAGCGGTTTCTGAACTGTTTCCTGTGCCAAAAGATTACTGTGCTTTGTCGAGGACGCTGACCCACGCCGATCATTCCGCATTCTATGAAGATCTAAAGAAATATGGGAAGTTTACTGGACTTTGCTGGCTGCTCAGCCCTGAGCCCCCTGTCGTCAGCAAGCTGCCCATGCCTTCTATCGAGGAAATTATTTATTCTGACGAATTTCTTCAAGCTAGAGGAATTCAAGAGCAGTTGGATTGTTTGGTCCGCAGTTCCAAACTAGATGAAGAAAAAATCGTAAGGATTAGCGAGATAACAGTTGGCCAAAGAAACAACCCTGCTTGGCATATCGCAAGAAGGGGCCGACTTACCGCTAGTAACTTTGGCTCCGTCCTAATTGCAAAACGAATCACCCCCGCACTACTGAAACGTCTTCTCGGAGAATATGATTTGTCGGGAGTTAAAGCGATCCAGTGGGGAGTGGACAATGAAGAGGAAGCCATTAGAGCATTCACCCTCAAAACAGGGAAAACAGTAAAAGAAACTGGTATCTGGTTCGATTCTTCTGGAATCCTTGGGGCATCCCCAGATGGCATTGTTGATGACGAAACTGTTTTGGAAGCGAAGTGCCCGTACACAGAACGAAACGTTACAATAGAAGAGGCTTTGAAATCAAGAACATTTTGCCTTAAAAAAAAGTGAAAGTGGGCGGGTTATGCATTGAAGAAAGAGCATGTCTACTGGCACCAAGTACAGGGAGAAATGTACTTTTCACGTAGGAAGTTTTGTTATTTTGTTGTATGGACTACAAAAGATGTAGCTATTTTACTGATACAAAGGGACTACACATGGGTAGAAAACATTCTGCGCTTACTTCAATTTTACCATGACCATTTATTCCCAAAAGTAGTGGAAGGAGAATTGTAATTTCTTTAATTCCCCAAATCAGGAAGAGAAATTTTAACTTTGTAATTCCCAAAAGTAGTCAAAGGAGAACTCATGTAATTTTTCATTCCCAAAATTAGTGTAAGGAGAGTATTGTGGTTGGTTGATACTTAGTCTTTAAAGCAAGCCAGCTAATATATCCATGAGTGATTTGGAGATAAACTTTTAAACATGAAAACATATTAGAATTCTATAATTGCACTGAAATAGCTTGATAGTATTTTCTTTCCATTAAGTTTTCCAAGAAAGAAAGTTGGGAGGTAGAGCTCCACTTATTTTCTTTGGGGAAGGGGGAGGTGGGGGATTTCCCCTTGTCATTTGCCAAGCAATGATTAAGATCATTTTTCATAATTTCACAGATGATTGAAAATAGTATTTGAGTTTTCAGTGTAATGACTTCTTATGACAAAGCATTTAAGTAATAGAAGTTCTGTTCAAAGTAGGGCAACAGTGTTGTCTGTTGTATGGTCACTCTTAAAATATGTAGCATATGGGATGTGAGTAACATAAATATCCAATTTATATTTGAGTCCAACATGACATCTGTAATTAAATGTTGTTTTAGCTTTGAAATATAATCTTACATTCACTTGTATGCTATGAACAAAACTATTCAAAAACCATATCTTCACATCCCTCCTTAATTAATGGGAATTGCAAATTTACAAGAGCAGCACACAACTGAAATAGTACATAGGAGTACGTAAGTAGGAGGGGATAAAACTCAAAATTCTAAAGTCTTTCAGCCTGGCATTGGCTCTTTCGACGTGGATCCGACACCTTGTTATAGCCTTTGTAGCCCTTGCCTCGCTTTCAGTGAAAGCTCCTTTGTTCAGAAATGGTGGTACATTAACTGAAACTCCATGGGGGACAATGTCCTGGATGAGAAATCCTTTGTCAGCAAGTATCATGTCCCCAGGGGTTAAGTGTTGGAGGAGGCCCGACTCCTGCACGATGGCTTTGTCTGAAATAGACCCCGGGAAAAG
The DNA here is from genome assembly GCF_042242905.1 of Orbicella faveolata. Classification (NCBI taxonomy): domain Eukaryota; kingdom Metazoa; phylum Cnidaria; class Anthozoa; order Scleractinia; family Merulinidae; genus Orbicella; species Orbicella faveolata. The sequence continues at coordinate 26,050,121 of NW_028301576.1, forward strand.
CTTACTTACATAGGTTATGACAGCATTTGGTGCAACACCAACAATGACTTTAAATGAATTCATTCCACGATAGGATGAGTATGTTGCATTTTGCTGACTCATCAGTCAGGTGCTGCAACCTCGATATCAGTGCAGTCTATGACTATACGACAAGATCCATACTGACTAAAGGATGATGGCGCTGATAGTTTGCTTTTGTCTCGTGATGGAATTGATGTCATAATGTCTTTAAATAAAATTTCATGCAACACATGAATAAATGTTGTAACAATGTTAGCAATTGTAGCAACACTACAGTTAAATAGCTGGGCCAAGTGTAGGTTTGTGTAGTTCTGTTTGACTTTCATCAAACTAATAAAAATCTGGTCCTCAAAGGTGATAGATTCCACCTTGCAGCCCGCAAAATAGTTAATGGAATCTTTAAACCTCAAGGTATGTCTCACCACAATGTCAAAGACTTCTTTTGTTGGAAGCCCAGTTTCCATTCTAATAACATCTCCTGGAAGCTCTGTCACAGTGTAACACCTGTTCTTGTAGTGTAATCTATCCTCTAGATTCTTTAACTCTCTTTTTGCTAGGTCCAGTTCTGCCTCAAGGATAACCTCCTGTGTTGTTTTTGGTCTTAGTTCATTCTCCTTTTCAACAGATGGTGGTTCATTTCTTTGAGCCTGTTCTACCAACTCACTTAAAGTCTTCTCCTTGGGCACACTCTTCTTTTTCTTTGGAGGAGGTCCCCTTTGCTCAGCGAATAGTTTGTCTTTGTTCCGCTCAAAAATTTCTGGGCCATTCGACTTCTTGCCCTCTCTAAAATGACAGCTACACACCCTTGAGTGCTTGCCAGGCATTCTGTCTTCTCTCCTGTAGAAGTAAGATTAAGAAATCGCCATTTAGTTTGTGATCTGATGTGAGAATTACGTGATTATAATGTTTATACATAAACATTTTAGTAATGCGTAGTGAAAACAAATGCATGTTCCGTTCACAGTTATATTCAAGCTTTCTCAAGGTTCATAATGCAAGGTAACGCAAAATGTATGAAAAATATCGTAATCAAAGCACTCACAAACTAAAATGATATATAAAAAAACACTGCATGCGGTTGTTGAGACATTCGTCGCTTCTACGGTACAACATTTCGAGTCGGTGAAAATCGCACATTCACTCAAAACTGCCGTATTTTATGTTGTATTCAAGCAGCAAGATTATGATGAATACCGTTACTAACCTTATCAGACGGATCCATCGTTTGTATTCGTCTTTTTCCTTTTCAGCGCTCGGAAATTTAAAGTATTTGCAAGTATGGCTCTCCAAAGAATGGTTGCACGATGGGGCAAAGCAGTAGACCATTTCCTTCCCTTTAGATCTATTTCCTATGACAAAGCGGTAATTTCGCAATAGCAATTGACCTTTTCACCCTCTGTCCTTCTTCGTGGCGTCTTTTGTTGCAAAACACAGGGTTATGAAGGGTTTTGACCTCCGGACAAAGCGATGACAAAGACTATGTGACCTACGCGCAAGAGATAATCCGAGTTGTTTAGAACCCAATATTTCAGCGCCATGGTAACGTGACGTCACACTTTAGGACTCTATTGCTAATGGTTTCGCCGATAAAACGATCTTTAATATACCCTGTTTGATTACGATGAATGATATAAGGTAAGACATTTTTAATTCTCGAGGCTGTTACCTTAGACATAATTTTCGCGTCCACGTTAACAAGAGAAATTGGGCGCCAATTTTCAATGAGAGAACGATCTTTACCTCTTTTCTATGAGTGTGATAAACGCTTGCTTTTGAGATTGGGACATCTCTCCTTTTTCGAAACAATCATTAACACATCTAATAAAGCAATCGCTGATTAAAGGCCAAAATTTTTTGTAGAACTCGATCAGAATTCCATCGTTCCCTGGAGTTTTGTTGTCTTGAAAAGTATCAAGAAGACGTAAACATTCCTCCGAAGAGATTTTACCTTCACATGATTTTTTTTGCTCTTCAGTTAATGTAGGAATATTTAAATCATTTAAAAAGGAATCAATTTTAAGTTCAATGTCCGGAAGAATATTATAAGTCTTGTACAAATCACAGTAGAATTGTTCTACTTCCTTTAGTATACAGAATGGATCCGTTTTGATTGCCCCGTTTATATGCAGTTTTCGTATGTGTTTCTTAACGTGATTTCTTTTTTCTAAGTTTAAGAAGTATTTTGTACTCTTCTCGCCTTGTTCGTGCCATCTGGCGCATGCACGCACAATAATTCCTTTTGTTTTCTCTTCGTAAAATGATTCTAATTGTTTCTGAGCTGCATCTAACAGGGTTGCATTGTTGTCGCTAGGGTTGGTTTCAGCAGCTTCTTTCGCTACATTAAGTTTATTTTGGAGTTTTGTTTCTGTTTCATTTCTTTGCTTTGATCTTCTTTTGGAGTGATGGATAGCGTGGGCTCTTATGTTATATTTGATCCAATCCCACACACATCAATCATCAGAAAGTTCTTCCCGTCCTTCCGTAATCCACATTGGAATCTTTTCAGTAACACTGTTGACATATTCTTCATCATCTAACAAAGAGCAATTCATCTTCCAGTAATTTGGTCCTCTACACTCGTTATATGGTTCTCCGCAAAATTCTAGATAGATCACGTCGTGATCGGTTCTTATAGCTGGAATTATATCCGTCAGTTGTACAGAATCATTTAAGTTGTTCGAGATTAGCGAATAATCCAGGCGACAAAAAATTCGAGATTTTTTACTCCATGTGAAACTTTTAACGTCTGGGTTTTTAATTCTCCAAATATCTACTAAATCAAGTTGACTTTGCAAGCAAACGATGCGAGATGTGACAGATTTTCGTTGAATAAGAGTACCACCTTTCTTATCAATAGTAGGATTAAGTGGACAATTAAAATCGCCTCCGATTACGATGTTGTTTTCGGAATCCAGATCCTCGTTTTGCAGCGTTATAACTAATTTGTTTAAGAAAGTTACAATTTCTTTATCTTTATTTGGTGCGTATATGTTTACTAGAACATATAACTTAGCATTGATTTCAGTTTTCAAAATAATGTAACGTCCCAAAGGATCTAGAATTTTTTTATGTATGGTGCAGTCAACACCTTTCTTAATTAGAATTGCAACGCCGCGAGAATTAGAGCTGCCATGGCAAGTTATAAGCTCTGCACCCCATTCATTTCTCCACTGATTTTCCGCTTCTTTCGTGGAGTGAGTTTCTTGCAAAAATGAAATGTTTGCGCATTTCCGGCACCAGTTAAAAATAGCCCTCCTTTTTTTAAAATTGCTTATTCCCTGTACATTAAGCGATAATAGTTTTAGCACCTCGGTCGTCTTTTGAGATCACAATTGTCGCTAATGTGACTGCAGAAGAAAGATTGAAACAAAGGAAAAAGTGATGATGAAGTATTTGAAATGACAACTGTAAATGCAAATCCAAAGTCGAAAATAAACAAGTATAACTTAGTTAACAAAAATAAATATGGTACAAAGCAAGTTACTTCGCGAATGCAAGGTGATCTAAAGACTAAATAGAACGGTTTCCACTGAACAGAAATGAGTACAATTAATAATACATAGTACAATACGAAAAATATAAGTTGAACTACATAAAGTAAAAACACAAATACATCAATTGTCCATCCGACGTGCATTTGAGAGCTACAGCTCTCCATCTGCTTGGGTATTACTGCTCATAATTACACCATAATGTGGAAGATTTTCTGTTTCCTTTCCTCTGTAAACTTGACCATTTATTATCAGTTTGTCGACCTTGAAGAAGGCTTGTTGTTTGTCTCGCTTAGCTTTCTTCAGAACTGGGTATAGTTTTGCATGGATATCATCTATTTCTTTAGGATAATCATGTGCAAGTCCAATTCCGGTGTCTTTCAAGTTTTTGACTGAAGACCAAACAAATTGTTTGTCCTGGTAGAAACTGAATTTTGCAATAACAGGTCGTGGCTTATCAGGATTGTTTTGGTTGCATCGAGTTGGCAAACGATGGACCCGCTCGAACCGAATATCATCAACATCCTCTTTTCGGATATTCATTTTTTCTTCAAACATAGATTTAACTAACTCCTCAGTATCACTGGGCGTCTCACCTCTTATCTCCGGCAAGTTGAATATCTTTATATTCTCTCTGCGGGTGTAAGCCTCCAGCTTAATGTGCCTGCATCTAAGCTGTTGGATGTCCGCTTTCAGCTTTCTGAGTTCATTATCGTTGTCGGCTGCCAGGGAACACGTGTTGACCATGCTAACCTTGAGTTCGGTTAACTCTTCTTGATTGGAAGCCACCGTAATTCTTAAATTCTTATTTTCCTCTTCCACGTGTGTTAAGTGTGTTTTAGGGCATCCAATTCAGGCATGTCTTATACCGATCACTGAAAGCAAGGCTAAGTTATTTTCCAGTGAAACTGATGACTATTACTAATGAACTCGCAAAAGTTATCAAAGTCACCAGATTGTCTTGTGATGGTCTCATGACTATTGCTCAATCAAGGTTGTACTTTGTGACCCTGTCCCCATTTAGTTTGACCCTTCAGTACTCCCCACCTTCCTCATTATCTTAAACTCTTGGTTGAAAATTGACACTATGTTTAAAATAATGCCAGAAGCATGGGTAGAAGCCATAAACACTTTTATGTGGTGGCAAATAAATTTATTTACTATCAAATAAGTTGTATTGAATTAGCCCAGCTGTGTCTTACTAATAATTTACTAACGAAACGGTTCATACCTGACTGAAAGATAAATCCTTTCCAGATACAACAGAGTCTACAGACTATAGGGATCAAGAAAACAATTAACCTTAGTTGAATTTTTCAAACCAGTTTTGTCTTTCACTTTTTTGGGGGTTCTTGAAAAGAATAACATGCACACCACCCTCCCCCCTCAGTTCCTAACCCTACCCTGCCCTCCCCTGATCTTTTTTGTGTGGGGGTACCTGTGACATCCCACACTTTTGTCATCAGGTTGTAAGCCTGTTAATGCTAATGAATTGTTTGCAATGCTTTCTGGATGCTGGTTGGAACACTACCAGAAGCAAACATGAAATGTGTGTGAAAACACTTCAGCCATGTGAAATTCTCTTTGAAAAAATTACTCATAGCTAGATCTCACATTTCACATGCATGTGAATTACCCATAAGCAATGTGAAACTAAACATTTTAAGGCATCTTAAATTTAGTATGTGAAACACCAAGTGAAAAATGGTGTATTTAAACTGTGAGAATTAGCAATTTGAAAAACAACAGTGAGGGTTTACAATAAGAGTTGACAATTTTAGCAGTAAAAGTACTTGGGGTAATGATCCAACTCTGCAAATGATGTCTGAATACTTTCCAGCATGTGACAGGAGTTACCTTTGTGGATTTCGAACCAGTGTCTGACATTTGCAGACTGCAGACTGCAGACTGTAGACTGCAGACTGCTAACTGCAGACTGCCATATTGAAGTCTTAAAAAGAATAAAAAATTAGCAGAGTGGTGATGTAAAAACTCAACCGAATTTCTGATCAAATATGAAGAAAAACATCAAGTCTATCAAGTATCAATAAGTCTATCAAGTGTCAATGGTATTTGCAGTAAATTGACTGACTGATATGAGCTCTTACATATTTGATATAAAACTGATTTGAGTCTATGAAGTCATAAGTCACCCAATTTGCATATTTCTCAGACTTTTGAAACTTAAATATGTTAGAACTAGGTCAGATATTTGAAAACTGAAAACTGTATATCCTTAGTGGAATTCTCTATAACCCCAGACTGCAAGGGATAGAAATACGATCACAGCAGTACCGTAAAACCACCCTTGGAGTTTCAATTGAAAAGGGAACATTTCAGTCAATGCTATGAATAATGTCAGTCAAAGCTAATGTTCACCATTGGAAAAATTATAAATGTTAAACTGGGCACTCTCAACTTACAGCATATTACAAAAGACAATTACACACTAGGGAATTAATTATACGTGTTTGTGTACCTCTTTTGTTACACTGAGGAAGATCTTTGACACCATAGTCATACCGCAATTCTTCTTCAACTGATATTTCTTGCAATGCATACAGGACAAGATAGATATTTTTCCATCCTTTATCTTTCTCATTCAACAGTTGGCTTTGTTTGATGGCAAGTGGTGTGCACACTACGATCGCACTGCATCATGGTCGAAATAAAAGATCGGCTCATTTACATCGAGATGCAGTTGAGTTCAAGTGAATGCATAATGGCATTCAACTGTCTTCCATATTTACGCAGATTCTGCAATAACATTCATTTTCACGAATTTTCTGGTCAGACTGCAGCTATCGATGCTTTTTGCTGGATATATAAGGCTTTGAGTGTGTCAATATCTCAGTGGGAATAAACAAAGGTGAGAAAATTTGGTGAACATTGTATTTCATCCAGCAGGTAAATGATTGTTGATTTCACACAATAGACCATCAAGATCATGTCTGGAAGCTGTTAAAGATGTATCATCTGCATATAATCTCATAGAAAAGAAGGTGGAAGACTTTGGAAGGTCATTAATGAAAATAATAAACAGCAAAGGTCCTAGTATCGATCCTTGAGGCACTCCAGTGGAGATAAAACGTGTGTCGGAAGCAACACCATTTGCACGTACCTGCTGTTTCTTGTTACTTAAGTAAGATTGAAATCAGTTAAATTCACTTTGCTGTAATCCATAATACTTACGTTTATTTAGTAATATTTGATGGTTTACTGTATCGAATGCTTTACTTAAATCTAAGAATAAAGAGACCACAGAGTCCTTTATCAAGAGAGGAAGTCATTTCTTCAATAAGGTCAATTAGACAATCAGAGGTTGTGAAACCTGGTCTAAATCCATATTGTTTTGAGGAAATCATATTATTATTCGTAAGATAAGATATCAGTTGATTAAAAATGCCTCTCTCAAATATTTTACTTAAGGAAGAGCAAACTGAGATAGGTCGATAATTACTACATACAAAACGAGAGCCTTGTTTTAAAATTGGAACAACTTTAGCAAGCTTCATACTATCAGGAAAAATACCTTGGCTAATGGAAAGATAAAAAATAAATGTTAAAGGACAGTATATTTGAAATGTTGCAGTTTTTAATAATAGTGGATGAATCTTGTCAATCCCAAATGACTTGTTTGTATCAAGACTTTCTAGTAATAAGAATACCTCTATTTCAGAGACTTGTGCGAAGCGAAATTGTTTTGGTTTCTGAGAGAGATAAGAGGTTGCACTCTTATCAGATTTAGGCGGTTGTGCTGCTAGTGTAGAAGGGACATTACAAAAAAAGTCATTAAGGCAGTTGGCGATAGTTATAGGTTGTACATATTGTTTATTGTCCACCTGTAGTTTTTCTATGTGAGAACTTGGCTGCTTCTTATTTCCAATTGAGTCTATTTTGAGGTCATTTCTAATTAAGGAAGAATAGCCTGATCTGACATACAAAGCAACACCGCCACCTGTCGAAAAGGTGCGATTTTCATTGAGTAAAATGTAACCTGGGATTTGAAAACAGATACAATCAGTTTCAGAGGTGAACTAAGTCTCGGAGCAACCGATAAAATCAAACTTACATGAAATTGAATCCAGAAGATTGCACATTTGTTTGAAGTGATTTTTTAAGCTTCTAGTATTTAAGTGAATAACAGTGTATTGAGGTTTAATAGTACGAAACAACTCATTAATTTCTTCAGTCGTGTAAATCCCATGATCATTTAGCAATAATAAATTTAAATCAGGGTCAGAGGACTCTTGGGTCATTTGCAGAAAATTTTAGCTTGACAAAATTTAATTAAACAATTTAAGAGAAATGTTAATTATAAAGCTATGTAGACTATGGGACTTACACATGAACAAAGAATATATACTGTTCAAACGTCTCAAGCCTGATGTAGCTCACCGTCGATATAGAGCTTGCCATGATGAAATCTAGGTCTTTTCCCAGCTTCAAATGCTTCTTTCATAACAGATCTTAATTGTTTCTTCTTTTGACGGTCTTCCCATATCAAATCATCCGAGACGCGCACGCCATTACGTAGATCCCTCTTTTTGATAACTCTAAACCATTCCAGACGGCACAAAAACTTAGCCAAAATTGGTCTGGGAGTGCCATCATCCTCGAAGGGCCCGATCCTGTGGGCGTTCTCGATGTTTGCTTGCAATTGGAGATCATTTCCTATGATATCACAGAGCTTTGCAATACAATCCTCGCCTGTTGATTCTGGGATGTTGTAAAATCTCAGATTGTAGTCCCTAGAATATCTCTCCATGGACAGCAATCTCTCGTAGGTGTCATCGATCTCTTTTGCATTCTTGGTGATATCGTTCTCGATTTGGTCGATTCTTGTGTTAGCTTCATCGATTTGGTCGATTCTTGTGTTAGCTTTGCATACTAAGTTCTTTTTGCTCGCTTTGTTTCTTGGAAAAAGAGAGAGAAAACCGTCTGAGGAAAGCTGAAAGCTGTTCACGACGCTTAATTATATTCTCACGATAAACATACCAGTCTTCTAGGGTGACCTTAGAATAGGAGAGTTCACTCAAATGTCTAAGTGTCTCAGTTTTCACCCAGTCTGTTGACATCAGGTCAGGGCCTGGGTTCTTGTCAGTTGGAAGAACTCTGACCGCTTGGTTGCTTTTAAGTTCTTTGAGCTCAGCTCTGTCCTGTCTTGAAAGATTGTCCTTCCAGTGCGGTTGGTTTTCTGCAATGTTCCTTTGCAGTGCTTTATGCAAATGAAAGAGTTTGTCTTCGAGTTCTGGGTCTTCACGGGGCAGATTCCAGCCAGTGGGAATGTACAATCGTGGATTGAAATTTGGATCCTGTGGCTGATCTGCGAATAACACATGAAGGCAAACTCTGCGACGAAAGTCTTTGATCTCCAAATCAAACTCAGCTGCAGTAGGGGATTTGAGCAAGGGCCTGAACTTAGGCCCCATACCCAAAACCCTGGACTGCTGCTCAGAAAGATCAATGTTAGTGAAGTTGTGGATTTCCGAGTTTCGAGGAAGCCAGTCGTACAAGGGTTGTTTCGCCATTTTGAAGAGCCGCTTTTCATGGACGGATCGACAGTCTATTTCACGGAGCCGGAACCTTTGCCATTGACGTTTTTTGCCGACGACTGGGATGACTTGGGCGACTTGGATCTTCCCCACTGCTGTTTTTGCCCTTTTGGTCGGTTCTGCGGTGATTTTGACGCAATTAGCCGACGCGACGTTTGCCTCTGTTGCTTCAACTGACTTGGCCTACCAGGGTTGTCCCAGAATGAGACCTTTCTGTGACGAGTGCCACCAGCTGGTTCCTCTTTTGCCAGATGGATTTCCTGGCGGATAATATCCTGAATCAATTGCTCATCTGGGATGAAAGGCTTGTTCATCTCTTCTTCTCGCCCTTTATTGTCTTTACGGGTGATCTCCACTTGTAGAGACTTGGAGGCTCGGGCGACGGCACTGTCCGAAGACAGTTTAGCCACGAACGTTACTGCTGCTCCGACGAGAATTTCCACTTGGCTGGAGGTGATTTCTTTTTCTTTAGAGAGATGGGTTTTCCACTGAGCGATGGTACCATCTATGTCCTTTTCTCACTCTTGAATTGCCTCTTGGTGGACTTTCACATTGGCACGGAGACTATCGGCGAGAGCATCCAGAAGTTTAAATTGTGCTTCGCTGATAATTTCATCAAACTTTACTTGAAGAGTTTCAGCATCTGGGCCCTTGGCTTTGATGCGATGAATCCGAAGGCCTGAAGGGATCATGCCGTCGGCTAAATGTTTTTGAAGAAGCTTGATCTTTGCCAAAAGACTCAAATGGGATTTCTGGATGTCCTGGCGCTCGCGAACTTTCTTCCTCAGGATAGCTTCGATCATAGAATCAAGCTTGGATGGACTGCCGGTTGATAGTGGAGTGTGGTCTCCGTTGCTTGATCGGCGACACTTTGAACCAGCGCTGCTACCTTCAGTGTTGTTCACCATGTGGCTTCTTCTGGTACCAATACAGAAATCTTTTAAAGTAAAACCAGTGAGCAGCACGTCTGTGAACTACTTGAGTTGTAAAACTTTTTTATTTTCTCCTACGCGTTTCGTGTGACTAGCGCACACTTCTTCAGGGAGTTTAACAATACAATCAAGTATACCTGTATATATACCTAGATACAATTCTGCATTTCACAAAAAATGACACGTATGGATTTGCGTATACAAACCGCTCGGTAATGCGTCTAGGAAACAGATGTGAAAATATTATTAAGGTGTGACACATTTTAAGTGTGACATAACTATTTGGGCCCACAGTTTTAGCTAAAACTGTGGGTGACGCAAAAACTGGGGATGGTAAATAGCAACATGAAGATGGAATAGGGACAAAACTATGAATAACGACTTAACAACCAACTGTATGATGCTCAGACAAACACCTCAGATGTTGAAGAAATTAGGGATCAAAAAAGGAGATGCAATGAATTACCTGGCATTCATCTTCAGAATCGTCCATGTTTGTGTTGAAAAACAGAGTGCTGAAAAGCGACATGCAATTGGTGGGAAAGAAGAGGAGCCTGCACTCATTGTGGTCAGTTGAATGAATACCCAATGCTCCCTACCCCTCTGCTACCGACTCCCCTATCCCTAATAATATCTTTTCATATTTCAAGCTGAGACCAGTTTATTTTTGTTTATTTTTTGTTTTCCATTGTGAATGGTTTTCAGCTGAAAATCCTGTGGTTAAATGACGTCTTCTAGACTCTTCTGGTTGTTTTTCACAAACCAAACCTAATTTGTGCTCTTATCATGCATGACAGTTATACGCTGTTTTCATCACACCGAAAGGATTAGTTCTTTAGCGAATTACTTTTTTTAAGTTGAAAGATACATTGCATTGCCTCCAGGTAAAATATAAACAATAGCATAAACCAGAACTTCCCTCTCACATGACTTGAGTATTCTTTGGCTTTCATGTAAATGTTGTTTAACCCAACAGCTGCTCTGTTTTCCATTAAAGAGACCATAATCTAAGCTACATTAACCAATTCTGATCAAAGCAAATCCTTCAGCTAGCTCACCTTTTCGTTACACTATTCCCCATTGCTTCCTGCTATCTCAACTGGCTTCAAATATAAATGTTGTGTAACCCAACTACTGCTCTGTTTCTACTTAAGACACCATAATCCAAGCTACATTAACCAATTCTGATCAAGAAAAAAACCTCAGCTAGCTCACCTTTTCGTTACGTACACTATTCTCCATTGCTTTCTGCTATCTCAACTGTTTTCACAGCGAACTTCTTCAATGCTTTTCTTCAATTCAAGTTCAAATTCACAAATATTTCCGCCCACAGATATGTTTAGTTCAGCCCTAAACAAAGCTCACCAATACGTAAATTTAATGTAGAGCCTTGACCTATCTCGTCTCCCTCACACATAAGTTCAGTTGAGATATTTCAGTGCTCATACAATCCTCACACAGTGCTTATTTACTATTTCCCAGACTGTATTTCCCTTCCACAGGGTGGTGAATCGTGCACGAGATAAGCGCAGTGCAACAAAAGTTGTACGCTGCCCATCCAAAAGAATGCGATGTGTGCCAACATATAAGCTCTGACTATGTCATCGCTTAATAAAATAACTAGACGCTCTAAGAGCGTTTACTCAAGCTTTGTACTGCGATATCAAATCGTACAAGCAAAAACAAGTAACTTTATTGAACACAACAGCAAATAAAAGAATCTGGATATATTACTACTGAAGTTGCTTCGTTGCATATCCTCTTTGTCAGTTGCATCATGTCAGTTGCCTCATCTTCGAAGTTCTGTTTACGATGATTTTTTATTTTTTCAACATCTAAGGTGTTTGTCTCAGTATCACTGTTTTTGAGCCAGTACTCATAGGTTTGTGCCAGGGTCTTCGAATTTTGAACTCGTACATAGCTCATTTGTTATCTCGCAAGAACAAATGTGAAATTTGCTTATTTGCCAGGCTTTCAAGCAATAGAATTTGTGGACCATCCTGTTCCGAAAATGTTTGTATGTGAGATAAACATATAACGTGTGACTTCGATACCAAACAAAGCATTTTGCATGTTACATTTTTCACGAAGTGCAAATAAAGCAAGCTGTCACATTCTCGTCCCCAGTTTCCACTCACTATGCATGGAATGCCTGAGACCATGACCCCCCTTTTGGCAACGAACCGCTAGCATTTTATGACTTGGGATTCCGAGTAATTATTCTATCCACCCTCAGATGTACTACTGGTTACAGCCCAGAAGAATCGAAGGAGTAATATTATTGGGTAAATACTAACACATGGAATGTTTTAGAGTCAATTATAAGACTTTAAGAACACAAACTTAAGTTTCAACAGTGGTCTTCAACGCTCCTTATTTCTTATTTTAAAGCCTGACAAGGTTACCTTTACATTACCCTCAATTTTTAATGGGCCCATGACTTATTTTGCGGGGGTATTAGCTTTGCAAATATAAGACAACATTACTGGTGTGCATTTATCGAATTTCTCTTGCAACGCAAGTGAAAATTTCTTAACAATTGTCATTAAAATTCCTCAAAATGATAAAAATAGTATTGTGAATGTGGTTGTAGATATTGTCGACTACAGGTTGAGCTTCTCCTTTACTGGTGGCAAATTGAACATTTTTTTCATGCGTTTGTTCGATTTTTTTCATTTCAGAACACTTTGCACTGAATCCTTTTTGCAAAAGATCTACCTTAGTGTTTCAGTCTCACTTTTAGCTATCTAAATATACGATTTCAGCCATAAAACGTGGTGAATTTATCTTGATAGCAATGGACAATAATTGTTGCTTGAGAAAGGCTCCCACTAAAGTCATGGAGATTACCAGAAAGACTCTCAAGATGAAAAGTGCCACATACAGAAGAGTGGATCGATAGCAATCAATCAAAATTGCTGCACAAGAAAGGTCTTCATTACAGTGGAATCATGATTTGCTATTGGTTTCTTGCTAGATTTTGTAAACATTTAAGCCTGCTTCTATAACGCCGATCTAAGCTGTTCACATATCTATCTTCTCATTGTAATGAAGTGTTGCCGTATGTTCAGTTTGTAATGGCGAAGAGTGGTGAGTCTACTAGTCAGTATAAAAATATGAACTGCGGAGTGGAAATAAAACACGGAGTGTTTGTAAACCCTGAAGTTCTGAGGCTGTGTACAGACTGAAATTTTTAATTATATTAGCCGATTTTATTATTATTGCATCTGTTCTTCACTGTAATCCTTCTCTATCTCATGCTTGTCCTCTTTTGCTCCTGCCGCAGCTGCCACAGTTATCGTAGCAGCGCTTTCATTGTCTGCGAGGCAGACAACATTTCTTTTTGCTGCTATCCCTGCTGAAATTCCACCTCCTAAAATGATCATAATAATAATTTTAGGATGTCACTAATGTTGTAGAAAGCAACTAAGTAGAACCGCAAGTGACAGCAAATCTTGAAGAGTTCACGTTTATTCAGTTGCTAAAAATCAGTCATAGATTTTCTTTAATTAAGTACATTTAATCACTGAAAAATGACTTTCCGTGAAAGGAAGTTGCTTAGCAAACATCCTTACGTACAGGGCTGCGTTTCTCGAAAGTCCCGATAATTACTGGTTCCATTAAACCGTTTTTGTTTAGTTCAAGATATGGGTTTCAAAAGTTTTGAAAATTTTAAAGTTAAACTCAGCTGAAGAAATGGATTACAAACCGCTCTACTCTTCCTTACATTTTGATGTTAAAATATTGCTATGGGCCCGTTAAGTTACTAGGATTTTCAAGAAACAGGCTCTAGCATGGCCAGTAATAAGATGCACACTGATGGTGATAAGCATCATGAATTTCCCCTTGCTTTTCTTTTAAATTTTAGCATCATTTGTATGCATAAATACAGGCAAAAAAGGTCACAAAGTGTTCCCCGAAGTCTCCTTCCCAAGGAATTGTAAACAGTTCTTGTACACTAACCTAAAAATAACCTAAATAAATAGTTAAAAGCTGCTGTACATGCTTAGACTTAACGGCACACTTAGTGATGAAAATCGATCCTAAATCAAGTAATTCAAAACCCTAGACATTTAAGTGCACCACCACCACAGTGTGACTTACCGATTGCGTTAGTTAGGTTTAGAACCCATTGGCCTTCAAAGCTGAACTTCTCTATTATTGTGGCTACCAGCTCCACAGGAATTCTTCCCTTATCAACACCTATGCAGGAAAAAACGTTTGATGCATTTGCATTCTGTAATTGGCAGCATCCTCCCGTGACTTGTCCCTCTGCGACCCAATGGCCAATGAGGAGTAGCATAAGGCTGTTCTGGAGGAGGTGCCCTGTTAAACAATGTTTCCAAGTCAGCTGTTAGATAATTTTTAAATCTCTATCCATGAGACACTTGTGACCCTTTTGTTGAAAAGGAAGGAAGAAAAAATCAGTAGCAGATGGCTCTAAAAATCGCTACAAGTGGTAATAATGCTTTCTTATTACGGAGTGGTCAAGCAACAAATATATTTATATTTAGGAAATAGGGTATTTTGAACATGCACTTAACGGCATCTTTTGTAGAGGTTTTAATTTCTGATTTTTTTCTTTCTATGGGGGAAGGGTAAGCTCCCGTTTTCGAGAGAGAGACATAAAACAGCTATTTTATTTGTAATTTGCAAACTGAAATTACCTTGTGCTTTCTTTTCTCTTGTGTCAAACCAGAATGCCCTTTGTACATAATGTAGCTTCCCTTCCATAACCTCCTGCACATTAAACTCTGTACATTCTTCATTGTAAATTACTGCAACGTTGTAATTTTGAAGTTCTTCTACATTACTGGCATGGACAGCCATCAGGAACTTCTTGAATTTTGTTTCTTGAGTATTCTGTTTGCAACAAAAAATATCATAGATTTTCGTCAACGCCACATGTAAACTAAAGTTTTAAATTTATGATTTTGTATTCTAAATAATTTTTTTTCATCTAAAGTTACTCTAACTTCAACCAGTAATGTTTGAGTTCAGTAGAGGAAGAAGTTAACATTTCATATTAAAATGAACGAGTATGATTTCATGTTAAAGTATTTTTATTAAATAAAGCAACAGCACATCCCAACTTGTGTCATAGTTTTGTGAGACAAAAGGGTCTATTGATTGATACTTGAAGTTTACCAGTGCCACCGCTATTCGAAGAATGCTTACCAGAAGAAAAGCGCTCATTCAGATAATACTGAATATACAGTGCTCCCCCACTCCCGCCAAGTTCAGAGCTGAAGCTGAAAGGACAACGATATGATATTTATTAACTTACCTTGTCCAAGTGAATTATCATAAGAGTTGGTTTCACGCGGGATTGTCACCACTAACTAAATAAAAACATTTTTCAGTTGAAATTTCCTAGCATATCTACAACCCGATGCAAGTTCATTTCTGCTGTTGAGAGTTGACATTTCTGGCCTGCACAATATGAAAAACTTCTCCCACAAACACAAATTACATCTCTTAGCTACATTCAAATAGGACCTAGCTTGTTTTACTTTCTGCCATTTAATGTCATACGCAATTTTCTGATCTTTTAAGCTTTATTGTACCGTTCATTACGAAATGAACATATATGGTACCTGTATCTTAATTTAAAAGTAGTGTCACAAAGTCTGATGTATGTTTCCTTCGTGGTTTCAGTGGTGAATTCATTTTCTGCATTACAGTTTCCATCCATAGGGCACAAGTTGTGTTTCCGGCAATTACAGTTCTTTTGATCATCGGTGCGTGTGGATTTGTTAATTTCAGTTTTGTTATGATTAGATGTTACTGTTTTGATGTTACCCATGCAGCTGTAGCTTAATTTTAGTGTGTTCCAGTTAAAAACATTATGGAGGGGGTTAGATTTAGGGAAATGTTCATCGATAAGTAAAAGAAAGCATTTTCCGATGTTTGTTGCCACACTCTTGCCAAATGGCGGGTTAAACCACAAGATATTTTTTTGTCTACTATTCCGCTGGCAGGATGCCTGGCTCAGTGTGAAAGAGAGATTATAGCAGTAGCCACTTTTGTCAAGTGCTTCCTGGTAAATGCCTTTAGTGCTATTGAAGCATTCTTTATCCGATGATATTTCAGAGAGCCTTTTGTTAATAGATTCAGGAATGTTCTTGAGGATGGATGGTGGGTGGTTGGATTCTTTATGGACATATAATAGGATGTTGCCCTCTTATGTGAGGGCAGAATTTCTCACTTCTGAGGTCAAGCGTGATATCTAAGAAATTGAGCTTGGTGGTGTTTGCTTTGACTGTGATCTTCAACTCGTTGTCACGGAAGACTTTACATATCTCTTTTTTGATCTTTTCTATTTCTTGTGGCTTCGCGTTGAAGGCTGCCAATCGGTCGTCTCAGTATAAGCTGATGTTTTGGCTATACTTCTTGGTGAGGAGAGACAAAAGGTAGCATCCAATGAATTCACGTTTCAGCTCCATCAAATGATCCCATGGTGACGTTTGATTGCTGATTTTTTCTCCCATGGGCAATTGTCGCTAAACAACAGTGATCACTTAGCATGCAGGATGATCAATCAATCATCAATCAATCCTTTATTTGTTAGAACAGGTTTATAATTACAGGATTGAATGAGCAATATTAAATCAGCAGCCAAAAGGCTGATGTGGACCTGCTTATAATAGTAAAATAACTAAGATAAAAATAAAACAATAATTAGAATTAAAATACCTTATTAACTTAATAATAAATAAAATCATCTGTCTTGTTTGAAATCAAAATGGCTTCTTTATTAAAAGAAAATTGGAGGATGTCTTTAGAACATTTTCGTAAAATTGATTTAAATCCTTTACTAATATTAGAAAATTTGACTATTCTATTCAGAAAATTCCAAATAGTTGGTCCCCTGTATTGTAAGGAACCTCTTCCTAATTCTGTTTTCACCCCAATAATATTAAATTGGTTACTGAGTCTTGTAGACCTTGTTGATTTAGAAACTCTGATTTCGCTGGCTGGTTATTTGGCAGTACTTAGAGGTAAAGTCGAATGCTTTAGAAAGCAACTTCTCGGTTATTGAGGAATAGAACTCACAAACATCAAAACATATGAACGAGAGCGAGTTCTTGTTTTTTAAGCCTAGCAGACATATCATATATATAAAGTCAATTTTTCTGTACTACAGTGCTCGGTACAATAAAGCAGAGCTCAATATATATTGAAAATAGAAAAAACTACACTTTCATCCTGTTTCGTGATCGCTCACTCTTCAGGGGATTTTAATGATGAATATTCATAACTATCGGTTAAATACTATTAAAGGTTACATAATAACTGTTGCGGAAAATTTAATTGTTTAAACGTTTAGTTGTTACATAGTAACACTTTGTTTCTGTGGTGGCAAGAAGATACAAGTTTGTTAAGTGATGACAGATCAGGTTGACAGATGATTAAAAGTTTCTCTTTGAGACAGAGATTACATCTTTTACTTGAGCTGTTGTAATGGCTAAGAGTTGTATGTTGACATCAAGGTTTTGTAATTGGGAAAGCAGGAAACTTCCTACTATCTCACTTGTCTCAGCGCTGTCATAGCTACCATAGTAATGCCATGTTTGTTGTTTGTGTATTAGGATTAAATTTTTAGCATGTATGATGATGTTTTGTTCGTCATCTGTGACGTCGTAGGCCGAGGCAAAGTCAAGTGCTCTGTTCAGAAGGTCTTGGCTGATGGAGGAATAGAATTCTACGAAGTCAAAGCAAATAAAGATCAGTAGCACACTACATATGAACAATAGCGTAACATGCAAGAAAAATACAAAATATTTATAAATGAATCAAAAACATCTTGAAACTCTATTTAGAGAAAATATTACAGTTCTTTCACTTACTGCTTTATTTTGGGACATTTCGGTTAATTTCCAGCAATTTCTCTATTACCCATGATGCATTATGGCCCCACCCATTTTCATATGCTTGATCTCTTTCAATGTATTTTCATTAAAGTCATCTTTTACTAAATAAAACACATCTAAGTACACAGGTAGATTCATTCTGGATGGGTAATAACCTCATATTAGTCAATTTTTAACATTTAAATTAAATGAAGTTCTATATCTTTCAACAATCGAAATTTAACATAATGCACAACATATTCCATAGTTTGTTTGACTTTTAGTGCAGGTGTAATAAAAAAAGTTTCCGCTTCGAACAGATTGTAATATTTTTAAAAATATCATTCAGCTAAGGCCACAAGAGACATACAGTCCCTACCTGCAAAGGCAGGATTTACTTTTTCTTTTAGTCCACAAAATTGTGGCAAAACCCCTCTACAATGAGGCAATGATATCTTCATGAATGTCCATTGGAACCTGGTAAATCTCATTACGTCCTCTTCCTTTCTTTTTAAGGTCTGAGGAGACATAACGAACTGTACCGGGATAAAGAATTGCAGTCTTCTTGATGTCAAGTTTGAAAGTCATATCAATTAAGTTGTGCCTTAGGAAAACATTGCCCTTCACAACTGTATTTCCTGCTTGAAAGAGAGAGCCATAGTCATCTGTTTCATCCCTGGTTAAAACAACAACACCATCAGTGGTAACCTTCAACAAGTAATAATCATAAGAGTCGCCTTTTGCAGCAATGGCAATGATGCTGTCCTTGCTCACAAGGTCAGCAACATGAAGGTGGACTGGCTGTGCCTTCGGTGTTTAATCAGCCTGCGAACGTGACTGCAGCGGATGCCTCCCTCTCTAACTTAACTTCTCTAAAGTCACCCACATATTCCTTGTTCTTACAGTCAGGATAGTTTTCGTAGAGACATTCACCGCAATAGCAAGAGCACTGCCTGACATGAACCTTTGGTTGCTGAGAAGTGACCACAGAGTGCAACTTCCTGATGCCCTTGATGGTGTTGAAACAGCAGCCTTCTCAATGACGAGAAACAGCTTCCTCTCCTTCTGCTAAAACATAAATAAACAGCCTCCTCTTCAGGCTCACTGCAGTGGAACGGAAAGGGAAGGAAGACAGTGCAGGCTTCGAGAAGTTTGCAGTTAGGTGGTAACAGAGCTGCTTGGCATTGGTGATGTCGGCTCTTCCACATATCACAGCAAGTGAGGCTTGTTGTTTCACATGAGAGCCTGCAGCATCTTGCTCACCTTTTGCATGTGATGTATCAAAGTAATTGCGCTGGATTGGAAAGCCAAAATCCGCAACACAGCAAGAAAGGTCCCCATTGCAGTGTCTTGACTTATACTGAGCTGCACAACCGTCAGTGAACTCGTGCATTTTCTCTACTGTTACCTTAAGATCTTCAGTTAGGCATTTTGCAATGAGTGACTGTGCATGATGTACTTAGTCATAATCCTGCACTGGGTCATCACTGATAATAAACACATGTTCCTTGATTACTACTGGTTCCTCTACAGTGCTCTCCTTCCCATCAGCTTCCATGGTGGCAAGGCAGAACATTACAGTGATGTGAAGGCTAGCTTTGTTGACATCATAATACTGGGATTGTATTTCATTTTGTCCCCTGCAGGCATAACTCTCTGAATAATCATGGATACAAACAACATGACCAAGGGGAAGATTTTCCAGTAGATCATCAAGCTGCTTTCTCTGCCAGATGGCCATGAACTGGTGATGGGGATAGGTGTCTAGCAAGTCAATTAAATACTGGAAAAGCTCTTTTGGCAAAATTTCCGTCTGCACAAGGACAATATTCTTCTGCTGTTCCCTAGATGACATCACTTTTCCAGATGCCACATACTCAAAGCGCTTCCACTTAACTGACCCATTCTCCGAGCTTTCTTCTGGTAAAAGCCTGAAAAGATGTGTTCCACAATGTTTACATGTTCTGTTTATGCAACAGTACTTGTGAAACTCACTCCCTTCCTTCTTTGGACATAGTGTTAGCTCCACAGCTTCTGTGAGTGACGATGGTACTGGTGGAGTGTCAGCATGAGCAGCTTCTTATAACAAGTTCTTCCTAAACTTGACACATTCGTTGAAGACCAGCCTTGCTCCCTTGTGCCTCTGGCACAGACAGGACTGTCTGTCTCTCTCTGGCTCCTTTCACAAAATAAGGCTTTAAGAGCTCCCGCCTGAGAGCATTGAGAATCTTGCAACAGCGACTGTTTTGGCACATTGCTCATAATTCGCCTCAAGATACCCTTCGGTGAGCTGTTTTCAAAAATCATAATTTTAAGTTCCAGCGTTTTTTTTATTTTCGAAAAAAATTCGAAAGTTTGAAAATGAGGTCAAAGTGCATTTTCCTCCCAATGGAATGCCCCAAATAACACAGAAAGACGAAGCGTTCCTAAAGTCTTGAAATTTAATCAATTACTGTTAAATTTTACTCAGGCATAGAATAGCTATTTCTCTTTAAGTCTAATGTAATAAATATGTCAAATGCTTCAATATTCTTGATTTTCAAGCCATCCTAAAAACGCGTGCGACGACCCCTTAATGAGAGGCAAAATATTGGCTAATTTTGAATGGGTAAAACCCTTCCTGGTACGTTGTTTTATTGAAATTCAACTCCATAGCCTAAACGTGTTGTTCTGTAGCTGTTATCCCTCCAAATCTCAAGCTCGAACTCAATGCGCTTCTGTCCCTGCAAAACGAAGTTGTTTGTCATGTACGACACACAGATGACCAGATAATTTGAACACAAAATGGACGCTGAACTTCGCGGTTGAGGAAAAAAAAGTATAAGCTCTTGTATTTTCTGGCTTGACCTTACAATTAATTTATTCCAAAAGTTAGATAAATCATTTAGAAACCATTGAGAGTCCTGTGGGTAAAAAAAAATTAAAACAATGATAAAATTTGAAAACCAGTTGTCAACAGATAATCTGTCGATTTCACATTGGTCTGAAGAGTACACAGACACTAGTCGCAAACGTTCCTGAACTGAGTTGTAACGAAAACAACAGCATTATATCTTTATTAGTGTATAATTTGTGATTTTATAAGACAATTTTCAGGAGCTCAACAGGTTAACTTTTGTGACTCTTGTAGTTTTATGCTCAATATTACAGCTAATATTAATTCCGCCGCTTGTCGCTAGCTCTTAATGTTCAAAAAACAACTCGGCTCATCATCGTGCGGAGCTTATATTCAAATCCAGAGTAAACGCAATACATACCAATGACACCGCATGCAGCCTCTGAAGCCATATTTTCCCATATTTTTTCAAGTCAAGTACCTTTACCATCAAGGATAACTGACATTTTATGACGGCGGTTTTGCTGTTGAAACGTGAGAGACCCAGAGTAATGCAACACTCCTTTGAGTCACACATGCTGAGATGGGCACTATATCTGTTGCCAATGTAAAATGTCGAGTTAGCAGACAGATGAGCTTAAGTAAGCAGTATTTTCAAGTACTGTAAAATTGAATACAACCCTGCTTATTTCCAGGTGTCACGGTTATCTTAGTATTTTACAAGCAAAGTACAACTTGTGGCCAAACTTTTGCTGTGCATTTTTTACACATTGTTTTTGGCGGGAAGTGAGGGGATGAGGGGTAGTTGGCGTCGTAAGGGTCTGTTAATAAGGAGGAAGGGTAACCCTAATGCCAGAGTTAAAGTCAAAGTCTCTAACACTCGACAGTTTGTTGTTTTGTATCGGCGTGCTTATGAGGCAGCCAGAATACACTAAGATGACAAACCCTAGCCGAGCGTGAATGTTACCCTTACACCTGGGTTATATGTTTTCCTTGCAAACACTTGGATAGGTACAACTCAGCTACCTGAAGAACTTAATTTCAATTCCATAAAACAAAATATGTTCTACACGCTGACGATCAACAATTAATCACCAAAATTGTTTATATTTTGTTTGGCGCTAAAGTTTTTGTTATGTTTGTTGCTACTGTCACTAAAATTTCCTTAAGCAGAATTGTTTATAGTCTTGCTTTCAAACACGTTCTAAAAGTAAGAAAAAATGGTGTCTGGATGATAAAGAGCTTGAAATCAAAATTTGATTTTGCTAGTTAACTCGGGCTAGGATAACCCTACTAATACGGTATTCTCCCTTCTTGTAAACAGGCTTCAGTAAAGTCCTTGTGGATTGTAGGGTTTGCTCATTGTTGACAAGAACAGTTCTGTGTTATGTCCTTTAGTAATTCCCTGTAGGGAGCTCTCCTGCGCACGAGAGGCTGTGGTGCATCTAGGCCCAGGCCCTCGCATACACGCTGCAGCGTTGGTGACTTGAGCATCTTCAAGGTATCACCTTTCGCCATTGAACAAAGATCAAACTGGTCATACGTAATGGGATGCTGGATCTGTCTCGCTGTGGCCACCATGTCTCTGGTGCTAGGGAAATTTGTCTCCTCTGATGCCTGGATATCTAACTCATCCATATCTTGCTGGCGAGCGGCAGCATTAAGATGCGAAAAGTAAGAAGCAATCTGCGAGGCTGTAAGGAATTCTGATGACTGGAAAAGTTGCAGACAGTCAGCACCACGAGCATAGCGCATTTCACGAGCAACGACCTCCGCATTGAGTTTTCGGCCTGTTGTTTGGCCAATATGAAATTCAGCCAAAAGGTAGGACTTTTGTTTATCGCTGAAACGATAAGTTTTTTTGACAGTTCTTAGAGCCTATCCCTCCTTGGCAGGTGCAATAGGGTAATCCTGGGTAAGCATTCAGGTTTTTAGGGTCGGTAATACGCCAACGCCCTCCTCCAGGGAGGACTTGTCACCCATTTTGGCTAGGTCTATCACAGTATGTCTCTCAGGTGATTGTGTGCATTTCTCGAGGGACAAGTGCTTTTCAAGCGCCGATACCCATTGAAAGATTCGTATGCACCCATCCTGGAAACATGAACAAACCCCAGCAACCTTATTGCTCTCCTCTGGATTAACATTCTACATTTCCTCCGTGCTGGCTTCAGGAGTTGTGGCTTTGGTCGACTTGTTGCATAAAGGTTTGAAGTCTCCCGAGGAAAATGCTGCCACTAAGCCGCTCTGACTAGGTTCTGAAACATGATGAGACAGACATCCACATTATATTTCAATCCAGAAACAAGTAGCAATGCAGTTATTGTTATTGGTAATAACAGGTGTTGAAGAGGTATTGTTTGATTTCTATTGTCTGGGCCGTGTCTTGCATCTTGGCAATGGTGTCCATAAACACCAGTCGGACTCCCTCCAATCCTCCATGAGAAATCAATGCAATTTTCATGTCATTTGCAGTGCACACGTCCTGCCCTTCATTTACGTATGCCCTGATATGAAATTTGCATGACGCAGCCAATTGATCTGCCATACCTTGACTGCCTTGTGGATCGCTAAAATCAATGTGTACCACCCGAATTCCACAACGTGTTCCCATATGTCGGCACGCCAGGATTGTACGAGAGGAATGGTAACACCTGGTGTTATCCTGACGAAAAAAGGCCGTGCTGATTTCCGGGTGCTCCCACTTAAGTGTGGTCAGCACATGTTGCATGGTGGCTACGACTACATGACGTGGATGAACCCTTGCCACTGTAGGACCCCTTCTATTCGTCGGTATACGACTGATATGTGCCAGGAAATACCATGCTTGCTAAACCAGTTTGCTTGCGACTCTCGGTCCCTCTGCGGCAAAACCTTCATTGCCCAGTCGTTTACATTGAAAACTGTTTCTTGGTTGAGGGCATCGATGATATCCAGGCGAGCCTGATCTTGGTGTGCTGATCGTAACAAATGACATTTCCACGACTAGATGGCAAGCGTAGCTTGGTTGGTAAGATACACAGCTTTGTCTCTGTCGTCATCCGTGTGAAACGGCGCCTTAGCCACGGCTTCTGAAATGGCAGTCAGCGTAGAATTTAGGTTTTCGCCCTGCTCGCATATGTCTTCAGTCGTGTCTGTGATCACTTGCTGCCGAAGATCTGGGTTGGTGCAGTCGCTAAGGGCAAACACACTGCGATGATTGGCTACCTCGAAGTTGGTGCTGATGTGAACCTGTCAAGGACTGCATGTGGGCACTACCGGTTCAAAAATAGCATAAATGACACCACTCACCAGCTCTCGCCAACAGCAACTTCCTCTCTCTGTATTGATACCCTCATCCCCGCTTAGTTTGAAGCTTGCCAAATGACTGCTGACATCCCTCGTGCAGTCCTTTAGACTAACGCACTCGAGGTGTCCTGGATAGTCGCTTGATTTTCCGCAAGTGCTGGACCTACCTTGTAGCATAATGTAGCTAAGGAAAAAATGCCATATGGAAAATAAACACTTAAGAGCACAAAATGGCACAGCTAAGCCAACAGCAGGACCGGTCCAGTTCAGTGTAGCCAATAATCTTACCGCACCTTGGTGTGCGCGTGACTTGGCTGTTGTGTTACTTTGTAAATAAACTTCCGGGAAGATTTCAAACACATCTGACTCTTACAACAGATGCTTTAATGTTAGCTGAAAGCTGGAGTGATAGCAAGCAGATGGGAAAACGGGTTTTGGTGCGTATTTTGTGTTTATTTTAGAAATATATTTATATGACTGTGCATGATTTGTGTGGGATCAGGAAGTTGTAGGTGAAAGGTCAAATTAGGTCAAATTACAGTCCAGTCGGAAAATGAGAAATAACAAATAAGTGTACACCATTGCACGTAAATTAAGCGCTGTTAGAAACTGACGAGATGTTATCTTCTACCAAATCTTGTTTGGAGAGATCTGAAATGCATTCATAAAGTTGAAAATACATCCGAGAAGCGACAACCATTTCCACAATGTTTACAAAGCAGGTCGCCATGTCATTTTGAAATTGTGTTCCTACAACAACTTATCTTGAAATCCCGTGATAAATATATCTTTTAGGGTTTTATTTCGTAAGTTGCTCAGAAATAGCAATAATCCAGTCACTCAAATGTACAAAGCAGCGAACATTGAGGTTTCGGTCTTTCTTTACGTCGAAATGTAAATAAATATTTTGAAAGATGTGCTGAACATTGTTCGTAGATTCCAGGTTTTTCAAAGGGAAACAGTTCAAGTCCGACCTTGGGATTTGGCAGGATAACAGGTAAAAGACAAATCTTTTCAGCTGTAAAGTTAGATTCTGAAATAATTAGGTACCAACACATGTTTTGCATGCTCCAGGTATTGCTTAGGGCGAATACGCTTGCGCACAAGATCTTTTTTGTCACCAGTAGGCCTACTTGCTTCAAATGTCCAGAACTGACAGATGGTCTGCTTAACTTCTTCCTTTACTGAATCAATTCTGGGCTTTCTCTTGGGTTCATCTCCCTTAAGCACCTTAGCCCTGCATTTAATGCCCTTGCTGATCGACTGCCTATTAAGAGAAACCAGCTTTGAAACTGAAGAGGTAAGTCTTTTCTTCTTCACAGTTTCTCCAAAGGCTAGCGATTTCATTGTGCCCAAAGCAGCCAGACTCTCTCTTTTCTTGTTGTGTTTCAGGACTTTTATTGCATCGCTTAAATCAGTTGCCATCGCTCTCAACGCTTCAACCTCTTTCCTCTTTGAGAGATTTTACCAATCCTTTCTCGTGCAGTGCTTTTCTTGTTTGAGGGCTACATACCAGATTCTTTATAATTTCAACCTTTTTCTCTGGCGTTTTGGGTAAAATGTTTCTGGTTTTGTCCACAGCTCTCTTTTTTGCCATACTGCTTTGGAATGTGGAAGGACTGGAAGAACTTCCAGGTGAAACTGTCGGCATCATGGATTGTCCTGTAAGTACGCCAGCTCGTTTCTTGTCATGATATCTCCTAGATCTTTCCTTGCTAAGCCCTTTTCTTCGTTCTTCTTCCTCTTTTGCTGCTGCTTTTTTCTGGCAAAACTTACCCTTTCCGTACTTAACATTTTGGCAGTAGCGGTAGCTGCCACGCCGCGGCAACCGGTATTCAGTGAAGCACGTGTTCTCTTCTCTTCGGACATTTTTGATTTTTTCTCAACATGCTCCTGGGAAATTTTTACCTTATTTTTCTCGTAATATATTTTTTTTGAGGCCTTTTTCTTTTCTTCTTTCTCCTCTCTCCATTTTCTCATCGAGTCTGCATTATTTTCACACTCCATTGCAATGGCTGCCAGTTAAAGATGTGAAACTTGTGCACTTGCGTTGACCTTTCTCAATCTCACGTGTTTTACTGAATTTAGCTCACGTGTACCAGGCTTGTTACATAACAAAAAGCTTCTAGAAGCTTCTAGGGTGGTTACAAAGCTGTTGTTTTTCCTTCGATTGTACGTAGCCGAGTGAAATGGCGGTCAAAGTGGTCAAAACTTTTCGAAGTGATACGCAGCAGTTTTTGCTTTCTTTCCTCGATGTAACCCGAAACCCTAAATGAAATGTGTCAAAACGTTTGGGATTTAGAAAAACGCTTCTTGCTCCCTCAATTTGTCATATTTTCTCCTGAAAATGAGCTGTTAGCTTTGTTATCAGATGAGAATGATACTGCAGGAAATTGAGATGTTTGGTTCAATGCTGGTGGTAATGCAGATGGCTTGCATTTGGCATTGCATCCTTTATTTACAGGAAGATGCGGTATGTTTCATAGTGTTTGGGAATCAAACATTTGCTTCATTCTCAGGATTGAAATATGCCAAGTCACCTAAACTTTCAGGACTGGCTCTTTAGAAGATGAGAATTCCATTGTTACAAGCTTTTTACTATCACGGCATTCTGAGCCGCTGAGGGGAAGACCTTTTCCTGATTTCATGGACTGAAACATGGAGCGTGATGCTTGTACACTTGAACAAAAAGTGCTATTTTTCTCTAAGGTTGGTCTGTCTTTCAAATTTGTACATATACAACTGAAATTCAGAAATGGCCATAGCCCAAGACACCACAGGTTTCTTAAATCTATTCACAAGAATGGCAGCAAGATCAGGTTGGCCCAGGATGATGTTGAGTGACAAGAGGACTAAGGAGGAGTCTTTGAGACCATAATAACGGCTGCAAAACAAGCTATCTCAGCTATTTTAAACAATGTAGATGTGACAGATGTGCTTGAAACCTGCTTCATTGGGGTGGAAGGCCTATTGAATTGAAGACTACTCACCACTGTCAGTGATGACCCATAAGCCCATAAGCCTGTTCTGACACCTAACCATTTTCCAATCGGTCAAATGGGTGGAGATACTGTACGTGACAGCAGTAATGACACCGCATTTAACCCACAAAACCAGTGGAGTCATATAAGAGAGCCGATTATTAACATGAATAAACACATTCTCAACTATATTCTATATCCTGATGTCCTGATGTCTGTAGATCTCCACTCAGTTGGAAGAAGTTTTTACTCTAATCTCATGAATATAGTTGACTTTTATAATCTAAATAATTTTAATCTGGACACTTTAGGTGAAAACAAGATCAATCACTACTTCAGTCGTATGAAACAAGAGTATATTTCCTTCTGGGAGAATGCTGTACAACACTCTGAGAAGGTAGAATTTTACAAAATTTTTAAGCCTCCCCACTATCTTGATCATACAAGCAAACAAACTGAAAGGAAAGCTCTAGTAAAGTTGAGAACTGGTAATCACAAACTGATGATCAAAATAGGCAGATATGAACAAATCCCTCACGAAAAAAGAATATGCCAGGTATGCATGGCAACTAATCTTCCAGACAAAATTCACTTTCTCTTGCACGGCCCAAAATACTTGACATTAAGGGAAACCTTCTTTAATTAAATTTCTTACAACTGCCTAATGTTCAACTAACCAACATTACAGAAACTATCAAAATATTGATGAATTTTTCTAATTATTTAGTTAATTTACTATTGATTAAATTTATATCTTCATGTTTTGAATTATGTGATAGCTTAATATTATCACATCAAAACTGTTCAGTTTAATTGTATTTGTTATTTTCCACTTCATTATTGTTTAAGAAAATAAGCTTCTGCAACACTGTAATCACTATGGCAATGGAAATAAAGCTATGGTTGTTGGTGTGGCGGGTGTGGAGGAATACAGGTGAATATTTGAAAGATCATATAGGTAATTAGGTAAATTCTGTATACGAGCCAAGTGGTTCATCAGCCCAGACTCATTGACTCTATTATCCAATATGCCACAGAAAAGAATATCCCAGGCCTGTTACTTTTTATTGACTTTGAAAAGGCATTTGATTCTCTCGAATGGTCCTTCATACATGGAACATTAAGATCCTACGGTTTTGGTGCTTCGCTAATTAACTGGGTGAAAACCCTGTATAGTCATACTGAAAGCTGTATTCTGAATAATGGATGGGCAAGTAATTTTTTTGAAATTCAAAGAGGTGTTAGGCAAGGCTGCCCGCTCTCACCTTATTTATTTATCCTATCGGCAGAGGTGCTGGCCACGGCAATTAGGAAAAATACTAATATAAAGGGAATCTCTGTAAATAATGTGGAAATTAAGTTAAGTCAGTATGCCGATGACACAACACTTATATTAGACGGGTCACGTGAATCTCTCCTTTCATCCCTTGCAATGCTTGACGATTTCAGCAAAGTCCCTGGCCTCAGACTCAATGATAAGAAAATGGAAGCTCTATGGATTGGCGCAAGTATTGGAAGTGATAAAATTCTGTTATCAGGAAAAGAGCTTAAATGGCCAAAAGACAAAGTAAAATCCCTAGGTCTATGGATTTCAACAGATCCCGAACTATCTGCCTCTTTAAACTACAATGAGAAACTTGAAAAAGTGAAAGAAATCCTGAGATGCTGGAAATACCGCCGACTCACATTGTTAGGGAAAATCACTGTTATCAAATCACTAGTGGTCTCCCAATTGGTTTATCTACTCTCGCCTCTTCGCTCAAACTACAGGGTTTTAAAAGAAATAAATGATTTACTCTACACTTTTCTATGGAATGGTAAAGGCGACAAGATAAAACGGAAGGTAATGATCAATGATTTCGGTGGTGGTGGCCTAAAAATGATTGATATTAGCTCCTTCAATAAATCCCTCAAAACCACATGGATTAAAAAATATTTAGATAACAATAAGGGAAAATGGAAAATCTTTTTTGATATAACCCTAAAAAAATATGGCTGTCAAAACTTTTTTTCCTACAACCTCAACGTTAGAGACACCTTATCGACAATAACAACTTCGGATGCCTTTTTAAAAGAACTATTAGGAATCTGGGCGGAAGTTAACTTTGAACCTGAAATAACATCGAAAGATCACTTTCTGGATCAACAACTTTGGCATAACTCCCTAATAAAGATAGCCAATAAAACAGTTTTTTTTTTAAATTGGTTCACCAAGGGAATAACTTGGGTGAAACATCTTTTAGGACCGGACAACAACTTTCTCTCGTTAAATGATTTCCGCTGTAAGTATGAAATAGACCCTCGCCCTCTCAGCTTCTACGGATTAATATCGGCTGTAAAGTCTCTTCGGACTGATTCTAATTTTCAAGATTTACAGAACACCGACCACGAATATGAGCCACTTACAACAAGAATTTTGCAGGTCAAAAAAGCAACTACAATAATATATAAAAAACTGATTAGTAACAAGAGTTTAACCCCAGAGTCAAGTCAAAAGAAGTGGCTAGAGGATGGTGGCCTACCAATAAATGACAACATAAATTGGAATGCTGCCTATCTTTTAGCTAAAAAATGCACAAAGAGCACTAAGCTGATAGAGTTTCAGTTTAAATTCTTACATAGACGTGTACCAACCAATAACTTTTTATTTAGAATAGGTCTACAGGGCGATGAAAAGTGCAGTTTTTGTCACACCTCTTCTGAGTCAATAATTCATCTTTTTTGGTCATGCCGTCAAACATCTCACTTTTGGAATAAACTTACTGAATGGCTGAAAAACTTAAATTTACTTCCTAGAGATTATGCTTTGACAAATATTACTGCTTTGGGTCTGGGGCCAGATATCTCTCAATTTGCGCTTCTTATAAATTACTGCTTTCTCTTAGCACGATATCACATATGGCTCGCTAAAACAAAAAATGATCATCCAAATCTTACGCTTTTCATATGCACACTAAAATTACAATATGAGATAGAAACAAAAAGTGGAGACACGAAGAAATGGAAACCTCTTACAGGATACATGAGGATTTAATTAATATTTTAGATTATATTTTCTGTAGGGTTATCTATCTCCTACCCATTAATCTATTTCTAATCTCCTGTCAGATGCATAACTCATTTTACTTTTAATGTACCACATGCCTTTGGTCTGTTTTTTTATGTTTCTGTACTACAACCTCAAGCTGTAATGATAACTAGCTATTTTTCTTCTCAGTTTTTTTTTTCTTTGCCCCTTGTCGTCACTGTATTTCTTAATTGTGTAAGTCGTGTAACTGTATTTGTTAGTAATGTAAGTCGTTTAGTTAATGTAATTTAAATAGTGTAAATAATTAGAGCAATATAATGTAAATAGAGTTAGTGTTGTAAGTAAAAAAAAAAAAAAAAAAAAAGCATGAAGTTATTTGGAGTATTTCTACTCCCCCTGGATGGAATGCTAGTCCTTCGTAGGTTTGCCCCCCAGCATTAAATTTGCTGATACCCATTTATAGACCTGGCTAGAGAGAGGTACTGTGAGAGTAGTGTCTCGCCCAAGAACACAACACAATGTCCCCTGCCAAGGCTCAAACCCAGACCACCCGCTCCACAGTCAAGTGCACTAACCACGAGGCCACTGCACCTCCAGAAAGATCATATATTTATGCTTCAATTTCAACTATAATAATCAAATGCAAATCATCTTGTACTAGTTGTTTAATATTTCAAATAGCAGGCCTTTCAGAAATGAAATACCCAAAGGATCGTCTGGGAGATTCTTTGCTATTGATTATTAAATTACTGAAAGCTAATCAGGATTTATGTGATTAAATTAGGCAACAAGTTTTATATAGGTTTTCCCCCTCAGGAGAAACTGTTTCCAACCATTCATTTGTACTGGAAGTCCTACCAAGACAAGATGATGGTCAAATTGAAGGAATTAGGTCAGGTGGTAAATAAGGACAACAACAACTTTGTGTGACTGAAAATGGGGAAGTGGGTGACAGAGTGCTCAGTTAATATTTTAGCCCCATGAACCCCTGGAGTGTCAAGAAAACAAAACCTACAGCCCAAGGAGATGTAGACAGTGGATGGAGAAAAGGGAGTAGGCCTTCACCCAGGGCCACTGTAAACATTCCTGGGTAGAGAGGAGGGAGTGGGCCTCCACTAACCTAACTCCAGGTGGTAAAATTGGAGGGAGTTGGCCTCCGAAAATCGAGTCTATGGGGGCAAGAGTGTGATGAGAGGAGCACTTCATCCCCATTCCCGTGTTTATTTTGACGAACCTTAACAGAACTTGCAAAGAACAGTAACAATATAAAAAAGTGTAAATTGTGAATTATGATCTCAAGTATGTATTACTGGATGGGCAGACTGTTCCAATCGGCATAAACAAACCTAAGCGAGGTATTTAGTTTCTATATTTCGTTTCAGATAAGTAACATACTTAAGAGTGACTTCCTGTAAATACTATGGATAGGTGTGCAAAATGCAAAAAGCGAATTCCCTCAAACTTTTTCACAAGAAAGCCCTCTGGAAACTATTTCAGAAAATACAACTTTTTGTTCATTTGGATTTATATTTTTCAAGTAAAGCGATTTTTTAATTTCCACCCTTGGAGAAGCCCTCAAACCACTGAAAAATGTGCTTGGTATTTGTGACTTGTGTAAGAAAACTAAAACAAATATCAAAACTATTTTGATATTACACAATTCAATGACCCTTCCTTTACAAAGTATTGTTATTAGAATTGGAAAAGATTCAAACCTGAATTTTTTAAAAATTTTCAAATTTACCCTCCTAAACAGCATTATCAGAAAGCTCGATTTTGGCAAATTTCAACAGCAAAACTCCCTACGTGGTACATGGATTCCGCTGTAAAGATGGTATTCTATAGAAAGAGTAAGGCTTACTCTATAGTTCTGTGAATTAAAATTTTCGGGCAACTGAAACTGCGAATTTAGACGACGGAAAATATTTACGGTACTCGCTTGAAGTTTATGACCTTTGAACTTACAGTTGTCTTCATGAATACAAGAGATAACCTAAACAACAGTTGGAATTTTAGCCTGAATGCAACCCTTTCTCCCATTTAAATGATTTGTAGTTATTCTTTATCTTCTTTGGGCAATTTTATCGAAAGTAATATTTTTTACGCTGAAAAGGAGTGCTAACTTGTTTATGAGTACGTAACTATTGTTGAGTGAAGTGGAAATTTGTGAATATTAAATTTATTCCATCTAAGGTCTATTTTGTGTGCTGCAAGGTGTTTTGTGTTCTCATTAAAACAATGGTATTGCCAAGTAGAAGGTTTTCTTCTCAGATTTTAAAACAACATATAGGTTTTGACTTACCGTCCACATACATGGCTTGATTTACTCAGCAGCGTTACACTGGGTGTGACAGTGGTGAGATGGCGTGACGAAAATTGACAAATCGCTTTTCGCAAATTGTATTCATCAAAATATATTTATTATATCGTTTGACATCATAATGCTTTGAGACTAATTGATAGAATCTTGTGAAATAAGTATACAAACTCTCATTACGCTGAAATGAAGAACCTAGATCTGCTATTTTTATGCGGTGGTCGTGTGATCCTAGAGTGTGGTATCACATGACAATAACTAAAAAATGACCACCTGCAGTTGTTCTCAAATCGTTGGTGGTATGTGCGTCACGTGCGGTCTTAGGGTTTCAAATCCCTCACATGTTCAATTTGTTAAAATTGGATAATGTGGCAAAGATATTCAAGGTCATTTTTGCATGGCCCCCTCCCCCCTCCCCCCCTGGTCAGGCTTACATGCGACTCGAAATCCGTTTGGTGCTTTTCTGAAATGTTAATATCTCTTGTGAATCAAAACCAAAGCAAAGAAACAGAAAGAAAGTTTAACGTACCGGAGATTTAATCATAACTACTGAACCTTATCACAGGCCAAAATTGCCTAAGAACATGATCGCGAGACATCTGGATGCTGGTAAGGAGGATTGGACTGGAGGATTACTTTCCAAAAATACCACCTGACCTTCATGTAGCACATGTAAATCTTCTAAGTCCTTATTGTTGCCAGGATTCTCTTGAACGACTGTAAACATCACTATATTAAGACAGCGAGTCACAAACGGCTGCCGCAAAATTCAAGAGATTTTTTCGCAGTGGTAAATGATCTTGCACTGTTAACAATCAGGTCAACTGTCTTAAAGCAAAATGGTGTAAGCTTGATACAGTTACCAGCTCAGACAAACGAAAACGTAAAAACGAGGCTTCTGACGAGTTCTTAGGGGAGGCTAAAACTGTATTAGGATAATATCTTTAGAACCACTCCTCAAATTTAGAAATAAATGGTACTCCCAGGTCAATAAGTCACAATAATAATGGTGGCCAGTCATAAGCAGGGACTATGGTGACAATCGCATGACTCGAGAAACTCCAAGTAAGGACAAGTAGGGAGCTTTCCGTCATCCTTTGATGTTTCCTACGTCAATATCAAAATGTTCACAAATCGAACAGAGCATGGCTACACTCAGCTGCCGCAGTTTACCTGAACCATGCATGTCACACAGATTGAAAACGTCAAAAACAATTGGGTGTCTCAGTGCCACCTCATCTAAGACCACCATGTGCACATTTTCGTGCAAGAGTTCCTCTTCAGCTGCCATAACGTCTTCGTCTTGTTCAGATTCTGGGTCGTCCGAATGTGAGTGCCGCAGTTTGGAGGCTCTTCTTGAAAAATACGACTGAATTTGCTGTGCGGTCAAGAATTCATCCACTGTGAACAATTTTGCCCCCTGCTGGTTCTGCGCATAACGCATGTCACGCACCACATCCACTGGATCAAGTTTCAGTCCTGTTTCTTGTCCAACTTTAAATTTGCTTTCTAAATACCACCGTTGAGCTTCACTAAACTGTGTTGACTTCTTACTGGATCTAAGAGCCCTCCCTTGTGAAAGAACCTCAGTTGTCAGTGGGGGCACTGATGTGACACACCTTTAACAAAAGGCAGCACTGGCCTCGCACACTAGTTTATGACCAAGACATCTCAGTGTTGTTATTAAATTCTCTTAACTTACTTTATCGAGCTCTCCTGCCCTTGAGAAGGTAGTTCCTGGGCACTCTATAGATTCTTCTTGCTTCTCGGCTCCCTGAATTTCGTCTTGGGATTTCGTCTTGGTGTGGGGTGCTAGCTGGTGGAAGCATTCCATCTGGAAACGAGAAAGAGAGTCTGCAATGTTGTTATTGATCCCAGGGACATGCACTGCTTGAAAATAAAAGTTATACCGCAGGGTGCAGAGTGTTAGGTCTCTTACCAAGTCCATTACCTGGGGAACTTTGGATCGACGGGAATTGATGACCTCAACTACACCCTGATTATCACAATAGAACTGAATACGCTTGGATGTCCAAAGGGCCCTCCACAAGTGGCACGCAAAGTTAATTACATATAGTTCTTGCCAGAGAATGCTGATCCCTGGCTGGCCTAGTTGTTGAGATGGTAGCCACTGTCCCTGAAAGCATCTTTTTTGGAAAAAACCCTATAACCCAGGGAGCCAGACGCATCTGTGAACAAGGAGAGGGTGTCGGAGTTTTCCCACAGAGGGGATAGGAATAGTCCTATACCGTTCCACTGGTCCATGAACATCTTTCACATTTCAATGTCCTTGTAGAAACCTGTGGTTAGCTTTATATGATAATGGGGTTTCTTAACACCTCTGGTAAGGTGAATTATCCGTTGTAGGAAGGGGCACCCAAGAGCTATTACCTTGCAAGCAAAATTAAGGGTACCTATCTGGTGATTGAAGTTCTTGCAGGGTTGTTGACCGCCGGGATTGGAAATTGGAGAGAGCAGACTTGATCCTCTCTACCTTATCGTCGGGTAGCCTTGCCTCCATTTTCCCAGGATCTAGTATGATACCCATGAACTGAATAATTTGAGAAGGCCCCTCGGTTTTGGATGCAGAGATAGGAATGTTCAGAGTTTTGAAGGTCGAGATCATACTTGACAGACTTGCCCGGCAAAGTGAATCCAGCGGAGGGGTAGGACAGGGTGGTTCCACTATGAGGAAATCATCCAAGATGTGGCCGACAAAGGAAATGGAACATTTGTCGAGTAAAATCCACTTGATGGCATCAGACAATTGGTTAAAAATGTATGGGGCAGAGCGAAGCCCAAATGGCAGTACCTTGTCGAAATAATACTGCCCATTCCAGAACATCCCCAGAAGTTCCCAGTCATCCGGATGGAGCGGAATGAGGCAAAAAGCAGATTCTGTCTGTTTTTGCCATGTAGCAGCCGTGGCCAAAGTTTTGAACTGCTGCGATGGCGTTGTCAATAATAATATATTGGAGGGAGAAATCATCCTTTTCAATAAAATAATTGATGCTAGAGGTCTCAGACTTAGGGTAGGATAAATGAAATATGGTTTGGAATTTGTCGGAATGTTTTTTGGGAACAAGACCAATAGGCAAAACTTGAAAATTTTTAAAAAAGGGTGTGGAAAAAGGGCCCATGGTACACCCTTTTAAAACCTCATCATTTAATTTTGCTGTAACCACCTCAGGATTTAAATAAGCAGTAGGTAAGTTATTTGAAAAGCGTGGGGATCTATGACCAGAATAACCTATCCTAACCCCCTCCCTCACGTCTGAACACAGTTTGTTGACAAATTCCCTTTCAGGATGATTGGATAAGGCCTGATGTAACCTTTCTACATTGACAGGAGTAACTACACCATACATACATACATAAACTTTATTTAAGCTCGAATTTCAGAGTAGCTTGACCAGCTAATATTTCCGAGCAACAAAATATTTGACAACGAAAAATTAAAATAGAAATTGCTATTTACATATTTACAATTGACTTATGTTAACTAATTATAAAATTGTCATTTACATGTTTTATGAATTGGTTTTGGTTTTGGTTTTGGTTTTGGTTTTCTCGGTGGCAGGTGCTTTGGTGCTCAGGAGGTGACTTTCCCACCCTTGGGGAAGATTGTTTTTCTGTACCATAGTTACATACATACATACATACATGCATACATACATTTTATTTGTTATGAAATTAAAATTACAATTGTAACATGCCCGCGGATAGCTGAGCTAATCTAGGCGGGTCATGTTTGGGCACTTGATCCTGGGATGATCTTTCTCACACCCAGACCTGTTACATTTGTGGGCATAGATGCAAGCGGTTCTGGCACAGGGATCCCCCCTGTTGAAGTGGTGACAAGTATGTTTTTCAGTCCCCCTAGAGGTACTTGACGATGAGGGTCCTGACTGGAAAACCCCAACGTCTTCCTTTAGAAGTGAAGGTGCAACCGTGAAGGTTTTGAGCCATAATTGACTATCAATGGTTGACCTTTTCAATGACTTGTTAGTGGCAGCCTTCTGCCGGAACTTTATGTCATACACACACCAGTCTAACCCCTTATGGTATCTAGCAGAATAGCGAATGAGAGACATATATTCTAGTAACTCAGAGGCACGGTGTGGGAACTTGCTCATTAGAACACCCATGTAGGCACTAAATGCCATCGTCCACTCCGGGATGTCACTTATTATTGTAGTTTTGGCCTTATTTACTTTAATGACTGAATTTTCCACAGTTAAGGTAAGCGGCTCATTCTGGGACGGATTTAAAAGGTTAAAGTTCTTGGGAAGCAATTTAGATAGTTCCATGAATTCATCAGTGGGGATCTCCTTGACCAGTTTGGCCGGCAGCTTGTGGGCGGAATCCATTGCGGTGTCTATTGCAGATCTAGAGCAATTTCCAGGTCTTGTGATTCGGGTAGGCTATTGCTTGTGGATGCTGCTGAAGAAGTTGGTGTAACATCCACAGAGGATTCTCCTGCAGGGGTGGCTGGATTGGGAGCTAGTGGAGGCAAGCTACCGAAAGCACAAACTGTGGCTTGTGCTGCGGCTGATGTGGCTTTTTCTATCGCCTCGTTTAATGACCCTTGTACGATGGATTGTACTTGGGTCAGTTGTGTGGCTGACAAAAGCCCATCTCGTGGCGATTCCCGATCTAGTAGCTCTTGGACTTGACGCTGGAGTTGTTGGAACTGCAGTTCAAGAGCATTTTGGTTCGCCATGTGCTCGCCGCCATCTTGAATAGGGGGCGGAGTGCCAGAAAGGTTTCCTGTGTTTTGCCGTGCCTCGTCGATACGATTAATCAGGGCAGCACGTCTGCCGGTCATTGCAAGGTTGAGCCGGCTGCACAAAGATCGCAAATCTTTAACATTTTGTCTCCCAAGTTCGAGGTCTGCAGGTAAATGACTGGGGTCGGCCAACGTGGAAGTGTTCCTTGCTCGGCAAGTAGGTGGCATGTTGTCAAGACCTGTTTGGTTTATAATGCGTTCAAAACACCGTGCAGAATGCAAGATCAATGAGCCCCGCAATTATGCCGGCTAGATTCTGGCTGGGTTTACCACTTTCCAGATGATGGGCGAAGTAGAAGAGGGAATATGTGAATAGAAAATATTCTGGACAAAATGTCGCACTGTAGTTTATCTCGTGTGAGAGCAAAAGACACTGGCCAAATTTAGCAAGCACGTATCAAGATGCTAAAGTTCACTCTGATTGGCTGGTTTTCAGGATTCTCATGTGAGGCCATCCAAGGTCGATGAACGGATGATTAGCAAAGCACATAGCTCAAACTAGAAACAAGAGTTGTTGATTAACTGAAATTTATTTCATATGTTCAATAAATTGTGATCATGTACATGATGTAGTTCCTGGAAATATCCACTTACCCCCCACCCTCCCCTTACACAAACACCCCCACCCCTCTCCATGGAAGTGATAAGAAAGTGCACTTTGAGATAACAAAGCAAGTGATAGAGGGCTCCACTGATTAAGTGTGTATGCAAAATATTAACAGAGTTGCTTATTTATTGTCATAGATTTCCCAGTATATGAGAAAATGTACTCTACCCTGAACAATGCTGCCCTGGTCAGTGGGACAAAACAGGCCTCGCCTAAGGCACAAACCAGCTGCTTGGAGGGCTTTCACTCTACACTTAACCAGTTTGCACCAAAAATGATAGCCTTCTCATTTATAGGAATGTATTGCAGGTTGGTTGTCCAATCAATCCTTTTCATAAATAGACAATAAACTGAATTAGAGTAATGGGAGTGACAAATAAATTGTCTGGATTAATAGCAACGGATTACTTATGTACCAAAACCAGAATTATAGACATTGCATGCTCACCTTCTTACAAGGATTGGCCAGTGATGAAGGAAATTGACTCTCTTCTATAGTGAAATGCCAGGCTTTAAATGCATTCATTTTATCTGAAATCTCAGCACATTCTCATTTTTGTTTGCTCTTTTTTGAAAGGCACATCATTGCTGCTTTATATTTCAATCTCAACCTGTTGAGAGAAGTGAAAAAGAATGGAGATGGCACAGAGCAAGTGAAAGTGGTGTAGCCAAAATTAAAAAATGGCAAGGCCACTGCGCGTGATGTGAAAGTG
Source organism: Orbicella faveolata (assembly GCF_042242905.1). NCBI lineage: Eukaryota > Metazoa > Cnidaria > Anthozoa > Scleractinia > Merulinidae > Orbicella > Orbicella faveolata. The sequence goes on from NW_028301576.1 coordinate 26,088,529, forward strand.
GAGCCCACCTATGGTAAAATATATATCTACATGTAGATTAAAATAAAGGTGTTGTACATGACCTGAACCACCAGAATTCTGCTAAAAGTATGAATTATTTTCTGAATTTTTTTTTCCTTGACCACTAAATAAGAGGTGTGTCCTATTATTATTGCAGATTATGTGGAGGATATCTACCAAACATATATTGAATCTCAGGAAAAAGGCCAGCTTGGGGTTGCCATGCGGGAATTGAGTGACATGAATCCCCCACCTATGAATACAATGTTGGAAAGGCAATCATGGAAGGAGGCTATTGTTAAGAGGGCAGAAAGGAAAGGAAAGACAGTCAAAGATGTGCCCCCAATAACACCTGGTAATTTCAATAAAGTACAAAAAGTACCATTCAATCCTAGTCAGGGTCGGTGTGTTATGTTCTTTGACATATCACTCTCACTGTTCTTTTCTAGTCTGATGAAGAAATGCTTTATACTGAATACCATGGAAAATGGGTTGAATTTTAAATGCCTTGTCTGCCAGTGACAAAGATGCTATAATGAAATACCTTAAGAATATAATTCCAAAATTTTGGTTTTCCTATTGGCCAATAAGAAATCAAACGTTTAAGACTTCAATGGCTCACTTTATTATCCCCTGAATCCCAGTTAAATGCATGGCTTATCACACAAACATCATTTGTTTTAAGTTGTAGAGACTCATGGAATCCAGCAGCCACCACAGGCCACTAAAGGAAAGCCCCGCTACTGTTCCACACGCCAGCAGCCTATAAAAGGACACAAAAATGTGACCACATGTGCAAAAAATCAGAAGGGAATCTAGATGAAGCAAAATGAGAACTTCCGAGATATAAATATTCCAATTTATTTAACTATGAAACAATGTTCAATTAATGTCTATGAGCTGTCCATCATTCAAAATCTTCAGTTTCAAATCCAGCATATGAAGATTTCTCCTCTGGAAATGTTGTTCTTATTGCATGGTATGTGCATGCAGGCAAAGGTATCCTCCTCCCACCTAAGTATCCGTGGACAAGGCGAGTAAATTCTCGATAGGAAATACCACGCAGAAACCTATTATGAAAAAAAATATTTAGATGAAAGGGTAGTGTCACAACAGAGAATTCTACATTCTAGCTCATTTTGTATTTTGTATGATTTATATTAAAAAATACTTGTATCCAGCTCAGTTTTGTTTCTTGGATATAAATATGTATGTACAGTAGAAAGAGATATTTTTCTGGATAGAGTGCATGCATGCATGGACATGCATGGAAAATTTTCTGACAACTCTGTCCAATATCTGTCCATAAATTTAATGCAATAAAATTTCTGAGACAAATCCTAATTAAAGTTTTCCAAATATTTTTGTGGGAAAATGTACTCAATCTGGAAGTAAAATTGATGAGATCAACATAATTATAATGAGGTATATCTTAGTGGAGAATTTGTAACAACTAGAAGTGGACTAAAAAGGTTTTAAAGGAACACAAGCCAACAAACATGCAAAAGTGCAGTGTGCAAGAATTTGGACAGCATACAAAGTTCAATATTTTCACAATCAGAATAGTGTGTTAGTCTCAGTGAGTACAAACAGGCAAATTAATAAAACAGTTTCTATTTACCTGTTTTCCGTTCCAGTCTGATGATACTTCGTCTTATTTCTTGTCTTGTATTTATCAGCAGCCAACCACAAACTCCACTTTTGCAGGCAAACTTGGCTGAATCTGGGATGCTGCGTAACACAGTTCAGCTTTGTGCCCACTTCGTCGATTACCATTTCACTAGATAGACATTCCATGCACTCTTCTATTGCCATGCAGCACTGGAATTCATTCAGGTTCTGCAGATTCTCCGCACTACATGCACCACATTTGCACCTGTAGAGGAACCAGTGGTTAGTAGGCCTTGACTAATCAATGTAAAAAACAACAAACAGTACAGGAAACACTACACCCTAGGTCTGACTCACCAGAAATTTAGGAGTTGTTTCCCATCGTAACAATCCTGGAGCTTTCGCTTGAACTCAACTTGCGTTTTTTGTCTTTTTTTGTATTCTGAAAGCAACCCTTCAGTTGCTATCGGCTCGTCCTCATAGGGTTTGTAGTTGTCTGGGTCTGGCTGGGAAACGTGCTCTTCGCCTAAATTTTCATCGTCTTGGACTTCAATATCGCCAATGTTGACGTGGCCAGGGATAAAATTGTACTCTGAATCATCAGAATTGTAGCTCCTTTCGGAATTAGAGTTGCCGTCTGACATTTTGGAAGAAGAAGAAGACCAAAAAACTGGAGAACACGCGTAACTCGCTATATTTCTTTGTTGTGTTTTGTTGCATGTTATTGCCAAGATAGCGGGTTGACGTCACAACTTACTAGTGCCAGTCCCCTGTATGGCGTGTTTTTTACTCCGAGAACCATGATTTCGATCGGCTTTTAAAAATCAGGATTAACTCCAAATCTTATTGTGCTGCTTTTTTTGTTTATTTTGTATATCTACTTTTGAAAAAGAAAGATATTAGGCAAGGGTGATAGACAGTTTAAGTGAGACATGGATATTGGCAAAATCTTGTTTACTTTAAGCTAAGTCAAACATAAACAGCTTGATTGTAGCTTGCAGGTAAACAGGAAATCTATAGAAAAAAAGTATTTCCTTCAATATTATAAGAATGATTTCAGACAGTTTTGTTTCAATCATGAACCTGAAGTGAAGGGAATGTTTTTATTTACAATTTATAAGGCTTTTTTTTCTATAGAACTACGTCTATGGGAAGGAGGAAGGGAGTCACAAAGTTTTATACAAGGAGGCTCTGGCCCAATGTCAAAGACCTATCTATTTAACAGTGTTCTTGACAGGAAAGGCTTTCCTTTCATATACATGTAGCTTCTAACCTGAAACCCCTTTCACAAACCTAATGTGGCCTGCTAGATCTTATTTCTGGGATAAATGATCACTTAATGTTTGAAATGCCTGTCCTTTTAAGTCTTATGATACCTCCAGCCTGAAAAAAGTGGACCTTTAGTCAACTGTAGAAAAAAGTCCCCAACTTGGTGCAATACAAGGATAGTACATATTGTAGTGCATGCAAGTAAAATAACAATAATTTTCTTTCTTGGAAACAAAAATCACGGTATTTTATTCCTATATATCTTGGTAATCGTTTGTGCTAGTCTCACTAGCAATGCAGTGATATTCAAAAGGATTGCAGACATGTCTTGGCTAATAGATTTTTGCAATTATTACAGAACATACTTATGTTGACAAGTATCAAGCATTCTCTTCTCCATAATTCAAGTTTTGATGTCACTTTGTTTAAATCTCTCATTTCTAGGAGCAAAAAAAATCTATATCACCAGCCACCATGCATCCAGCTTTTTGACAAAATTGGACAGCATATCTTTCTCGCAAAAAAAATAGATCTACACAATCTCTTGGACTCAAATTGTTCATCCATCTCCAAAATATTGCAGTCTATATTGACTCAATCGTACATATAGGTTGCCTTGCATATCATCTGTGAAGAAATTTTCACTCTGGTCGAACTGCATGGAATAGAAAAGAAATGTAGTGTGAATGACAACAAAGTTGAAGTCAAGGACTACTTGGTTTATCATATGATTTATATGATCTTCGATATTTTTCCTTCCATCATGGAATTTTTTGAGGATATCGGGTCTATCCCATAACTCCTCTACCCATGCCGTTGGTGGATCAATGATTTCGTCATCACCGTCGTCATCGTCATCCAGTTCTCCCTCTTCTTTCTTGTCCTTGTCATTCTCAGAGGGATCTAATTTCCTTCTTTTGTTTTCATTCTTCTCTTTTTCTTCTTTTTCCTGCCCCAGATGAGAATTCTTTCTCTTTTTAAGCGTTTCTGGAATTTAAAAAAAAAAAATTAAATCAAATCTCAATTCTCATATTACTAATACTATTATTATTATTATTATTATTATTATTATAAAATTTATCGACTCTAATTTACTTATTCTTACCAGAAGTAGTCTCGGTTGTAGTTGTTGTCTCTGGTTTCAGTAGTCTTAATGGTCTCAATGGTCTCGGCGGTTCTAGACATGTTTTCTGTTCTCTATTCTCTGTTCTCTTCTCTTCTTTTTTAGAGATGTATACAGTAGCTCGCTCGAGAGTAAATGGTTATTAGCTAGAACTTCGCTACTCCTTTATACATTATAAACTAGATCCTAGTCTCTCGCGGTTATGATGTCAATGACCACGTGAGTAGCTATTTTTGTAATTACACGTAATGTTTACCTCCTTATACGGTCACAGGAATTTGTACCTTGACCATAGGAAGTCTTTCGAAGTTTGTTCAAGGTGACTTTAAAATAGAAAAATGATGTAAGAATGACGCACGAATCAAAATATTATGATCGTTGCTAAGATACAGTTACACCTAATTCTTTTTATGGTGTAAAAATGAAATATGTTTCTAAATTTAGATTTAGATGATGTAATGATGTAATGTTCTTTAACAATTCGTATGCGTGCGCATCTTGATGATATAAAGTCTATTTTTATCCCATCAATTTCATTCGAGCCTAACTTTCGGCCCATTCGAGTCACGAGTACTACGACTAAAGGGGTTATACTACTTTGGAGACTTTTAATTACGTTTATACTTTGGAAAAATAAGTATAATAGCTTGTGGGGTAATAATTGAAGTGTTTTTACTTGTATGATAATGGGTGTAATCTTTAAAAATACACGCAAATCATTTCTAAAAATAAAAATTCATTCATTCATATATTCATTTATTTCTTTCTTTATTTATCAATTCTCTATTAGACTATTTACATGTTTTTAAACTAATCTGACATCGGTGTACATACGTTCTCTACGGTTTTATTATAACCTCGAAGGAGAGATTTGTGTATATCTTCTTGTAACCAGTTTAGTATTTCATTTCTACATTGTGATATTTCCGAAACGTCGGGAATGAGTTTGTAATTCTCCAAAAAGAGTATAGCTATAGACATTACCATTAAATTAATAGTGTGGTTTCCAAAAACCCTATGTATAGATTCATTTCTCCACATGTCACTAATACTATAACATAAGTATTTGAAAGCCTGTTCAGATGTGCAATATTCTGTTCGTAATATATTATTCTTAAAATTTCTATAGTTCTCTGTCCCCCTCGATAATATCCTAATAACCGTTTTCTTATCGAAATCGGATAGTCGGTATGGGGGTACTACTCGTATTCGTTTAACATAATTTTGAATTTCTTCAATTTTTCTTCTCTTCTTAACCATCTGTTAATTGTTTCTATTGTAAAAAAGTCTTTAAGTTCTTCGTATTCCAATAGGGATGATTCTATTTCAATCATCTTTAACAAGTCTTCTCTTTGTTTTTTCACCAATTCTTCAAACACCTCAGTAGTCTCGATTTTTCCTATAACAAAAGTAAAAGTAGAAAAGTATAAGTACAAAATTATAAAAGTACACAAGTACAAAAGCACACAAGTATAAATTTAGTTAAGGTTCACTCACTCGGCGCGGCCATGTTTCCCCTTTTGATCAAGTCTAGGAAGTTGAGTTTCTGTTCAGAGTTCTGGCTTCTGGTTTCTGTTCAGAGTTCTGGCTCTGGCTCTTGGCTCTGGCTCTTGTCCTTCTCGGCTGTCTTCGATCCGTCTCGTCGATTGATGGAATGGTTGATTGAGGTTGTGGTTGCTGCTCTTATACACTCCAAACTAGGTCCCAGTCCCCTCACGGTCTTGATGTCACCGACCCCGTGAGTAGCTATAAACATCACGATACGTCATGTCGATGTCCTTATAAGGGGAAAGGGAAGAGGAAGTTGGAAGTGAAAGCGAAAGGTGATTGGCCCAGGGGAAAAGTTCACGTGAAAGTGAAAGTGACATAATGGTTCGTGGATTTGATTGGTTGGTTATATTTAGCGGGATGGTGTGATGGTGTGATGGTCCGATATGACGTCAAGGTCGGTGATTGGTTGGTTATATTTACCTCGATGGTCCAATATGACGTCAAGGTCGATCAAGGTGGGTCAAAGTCAGTTAGGTGATCACGTGGGGAGGATGTCGACAGTGATTGGTGGTTTGAAATAGTCCGATGACGAGTTTTATGATGATTGGTTGGTTTAAATTAACACGATGATGATCTCGACGATGATTGGTCGGTTATATTTAGTTCTGTCTCGATATGACGTTAAGGTCGGTGATTGGTTCATCGATGGTCACATGACGAGGGGTCTCGACAGTGATTGGTCGTTTAAAATAGTCCGATGACGGGTTTTCTAAAATTAGGGGTTTTAATGATGTCATTTTTAAAGTAGCTTAACCCGCGCGCACAGGTCTCTCACGATTATATAGAGAGTACGTGTTTCGAGTTTGGTCTCAAATCGAATGGGAGTTTGTACCGTGTACATCTAGAAGACAAGACTTTAAGAGAAGACTACAAGAAGTTAAAATAATCTTAACATCGTAATCATGGTCAGGAAATTTACACTGAACTTAGTGAGCAGAAAGGGACAAGAAGTTATTAAGAAAGGGAAACAGTCCTTGGCCCAAGTACCTCGTAGTAATGGCGGTAATGGCAGCGCGAGTGGTGGTAGAGTTACAAAATCCAAAGCTGAACCCAAAAAGAGAATGAGAAAAGTACTCATCCAGGTCCACTTGAATAGAAGATTGAAAGAGTAAGTCGATTAGTAGATTGATTGATTGATTTGTTTGATTAGTTAATTATTTAGTTATTTGATTTAGTTTGGTTTATGATTAATAATAATAATAATCATCATCGTCTATTTATCTATTTTTTGATTAGTGCCTGGAAAAATAACCAGTTTCAATACATGTACCACGGAGATACCTTGGGAGTGTTTGTACCTGTCAACAACCTCAACAGTTCCAATATGAGTTGGAAGAAAGACTTCGAGGTTGTGGGTAGTGGGGAGAGTGTAGAAGTTACGCCTGTTCAGATAAACGGGGAGTGTGTCCTATCGTGGTTCGAGGGGGGTGAAAACAAGTTCTACACTCTATGTGGTAAGTTATTAACTTTATTCAGTTTAATTATTAATTTTTCATCTCATTTTATTCGATTTTATTATTTTGTTTCATTTATATTTATGTTTATATTTATATTTATATTGATTTTTTTTTAATATATCTCGTTTCAGACATTGAAGGGTTACCCCTCGTAAAATATCAAGACAAGGACAGCGGTAGTGGTGATAACGGTGATGATGGTACTGGTGGTAGTCATGACCATCACTATGCCATGAATAAACAAGACTTTTCTCATCGTCAATCTACCACCACCCTCAAGGAAGAACCGGTTGCCCAAGGTTATGTGTCAAGGCAATAGGCAATTGTAGTTACGAATCTAATGACGGAGTTAAATTTATAGTTCATCCCGACGAGGTAACCGACAGGGGTAAAATTATCGCTTCCAAAATGTGGGAGGTTTACTGCCAGTACCCCAACAGGCCGGTATTTGTCGTACATTCTGTCACGAAAGAATTTCACAAAGGTGACATTATGAATGTGTCGACTTGTAATAACAACATGGGGATACAGAAGAAGAGAATAGTTCCTGGAGTGTTTTGCTTGCAAGGAGGCAAAGGAGATGTCCCTACCCTTGACTGGAATATTGGACGTTTTGGCTTGATAACATTTAGTAGTCTAGTCTCGGAAGAACCAGTCAATCCCCTGTCTCACCTCTTGTCGTCCATTACGGAGAAAGGGGGAATGGATTGGAACCGTAATGACTTAGACAAAAGATTTAAGGATAGTAAACTCGAAGCCTTATTAAAGGCCGATAAGCTTGACGTGTATAGTGGGAAGATTTCGATTCTAGAAATGATCCTCATGGGAGGTGATATCGAGGACTACGACAGGGAGGGTAGTAGTAGTAGTAGTAGTCGTCGTCACGGGGACGATTCGAGATACTATAGTAACCCCTGGAGAACACAGAAAATGTCATACAATAAACCAGTGGGAAGGGGAGATAAGGATAAACTCGTCATGGACTCTTCGGGGGAATGGGTCGATCCCAAAATTGGATTCAATACTTTTCGTTTATTTCCTTTTATGGGCCTTTTAGATCGCCAAGGGAGACCCCGACAGCTTAGACCCGAAACTAAACTCAGGTTTTTAGAAGGGGCTACAGATTTCGAATTCAGTATTTCCAGGAATCAACGAATTTATCATTACGAACCCCGTACCACCATTCCTCAAATACCTTTCCAGGCTATCGTTGAACAAACTCTCGGGGATTGGGAAAGGATGAAAAACGATCCCGAGGGGAGTAAGAAGAATAGGGGAAGCGAGGGGGGATGTGTTCACGTGAATCCTCTTCTACCCGATGAGGAGGATAAGTATTTGGAATATATAACCATCGCCAGTAGGAAAGATAGTTATTCCCTCACCCCCCCTTTTTCTGACAATTGTCAGACGGGACTCAGGTTACCTCAGGCGTCTTTCACGCCCTGAGACCTTACGTCGTAAACAAATTTACGAAAGGTCAACAACAACAGTCAAAGAATAACTGTGTCGACGACCTTGCCAAGGGGATGGAGTACGTCACGGGTTATAAAGTCAACCCCCAATCCGTGGGTAGGATATTCGGACCCAATTTGTACACAGACCTTTTAGCCTCTACATCTCTCACCTCCGACAATTTGGGGGAGATAAATCACTTGAACGAACTGTTGTGGGCGATTACCTATTTCTGGAACAGGTTGAAAGAGATTTGTATCTCTTTCAAGGGACTTCTCGGGTTACCTGGTAACCTCTCACTCCTAGGGCCTCAATTCTTGAATACCATTTTCTGTCCTAAGGGAGATCGGGTGGGGGTAATCGGTCCTCACGTGTTCATGGCCCAATTACCCGTCGTGATGATAACCAATACACTCCTTCTTGGAATACTTTACCCATACCCATATCGAGTAACGTGTGGCTTGAATTTCACCAGGTCATGTACGACTTTGTACATAAGTTACACCAAATGTTAGGACCTCTAATTTACGCTGATACTTTAGCGCAAGAAGTCCTATCCATGACAATCACTGCAACAGTCTGCTTACCTCCAACTCTAACCAGCCCTATAAAAGACATCAAATTCTGGTTGACTAAACTTTTCAAAGATAGAATGCCTTACCAACACTATCCCCTACTTAAACATTGATTCCGGTTTCAAGTTTGAGTTACATTTTAACCCTTCCTATCCTAACAATCACATGACCATCTTTGATATCCAATGCTCATACCAATCTCCCCTCCTCTGCTCAAGTCTCTTCACAGAACTCAACCTCGAACTAGGTCTGGACCTAGGCGTGGAGACGGGGCGTGGGTTCGACCCTCATAACCCGCTCAGTCCCAGTCTCATCTCCCTCCCTCCAATACCAACAAATCAATCAAATCAATCAATTCAATTACAATTTGACACTGTAGATAGTCCTTCGCCCAAACCTGAACTTAAACCCCAATCTCAACCTCGACCTTTGGGTGACGAAACTTGTCTGACCAGTGACGCTAGTGACACTGGTAATACCAATCCCACTCCCTTACCAGAAGTTCAAAACCAAAGTAGGAAATGTAGAAGGTTTTTTGGGATTGAAAATAAACATCTCTGGTGTCACCCATGCCAACAAAAACAAGCTTGCAAGCGGCCATTGGTTCCCCACTTCTCGGTTCCAGTCTCTCTCTCCCATTGGTCGCTCCGACCCCGGCCCTGCCCACCCTACCTTCCCACTACTGATTTTCCCAGTTTTCACAATGCTCGCAATTACACCAAGAGGTATTTCCCCTCCTTGCAAGCTCGTTCTGGCCGTCAGCTGTATTTTCTCCATCAGAATCCGAGAAATTTCATATGGGTTCGAAGGAATAGGCTTCAAACTCAGCCATATTTTGTAACTGTATTATCAAGCGTTCTGTTGTCCCAAACTATACACAATATAGCTGCAAATTTCCGCAACTAATCACGACTAATGAAGGGCGAAAACACCAAAACATAGCACGCGGAGGCGAGCACGCAAAGTAGGAAAGAAAGCATGAGCGCTTTGACGTCACGAGATGGCGGACGGTAATCCTTATTTGGAAGTAACCGGAAGAGAATGCTAACAAAATGGCAGATGTTCAATTCCGGCGAATTCTCTTAGTTTTCTATTTGATTTGCACTGAAATACGAACTTTTTTCAGGCGATTCTTTGTAATTTATGTTCTTTCTACAATTTCAGATCATTTCAAAAATTATACCCTGTAGCCTTCCGTTCTCCTTTAAAGGGTTTTAAGTAATGTTATTCTAGTTGTAAGGTTTAGCTTGGTGAGATTGAAGGTTGTCAGGTTCACAATCCTCATTTAGTCTTGCATTTGATACAATCATGTCAAAATAATTCGGTGAAAATAATACATTTAATTTGATTTAACACACTTTGCCAGTTTCCTTCTCAATCCATAGTTTCTCACAAAGTGCATTCCTGACTTTATTTGTCTCCTGTGACGAATCCCTGATGCTTGAAGAATTTCTCATTTCCAACAGTTTTCTTATATCTTCTCGATATCTCTTTTGACCATTTGCATCCAAACTCAAGTTGAGCTTTTTTGAAATTGCATCTCCATGTGCAATACATATATTGTGGAGAACCATGCATGCCAATGTCATAATGTGCACAGTATCTTGACTGCTTTCACATTTTCGGAGTAGCACCCTCCACCGACCCTCGAGTTGTCCATAAGCACCCTCTGTAACCATACGGGCTCTGCTTAAGCGGTAATTAAAGTTACGTTGCTGGGGTGCCAGGACTGCATAAGTGTATGGTTTCATTAACCATGTTCGTCGAGGGAATGCAGAGTCCCCCGCTATAGGTGGTGGAACAGTTACATCTCCTGCAGGTTTTCCAATTACTAGAATTAGGCCCTCTTGGATACGGGTCCAAAGGTCAGTTGATTTAAAAATAACTGCTTCGTGTGAATTTCCTGGAAACCCACAGCTGCCCCAGGATACTCTGAATGTTTTCTTAAACCTTGCCTCTGAATAGGTGTTGGTAACATTTTCCCACCAGCCAGTATTTCTTGTTAGCCGATGACAAGAACGAACTGCACAAGGAACTGTAATGTTCCTTTGAGAAATAAGCAGCAATAGAAGGCAAGCCAAATTCTAAACTTGTCTTCTCCTGGCAACGAGGTTATTTAATGCTAACGGTATCTTGATGCGCCTTCTTCTACCCTCTTTGATTGCACTTGCAAGAAAAACAAGCTCTTCATTTTCACAGTTTGTCTTTCCCGCAATTTTTTCCACCATTTTGATAAGCAACAACCGCTGACCGCAGTAGAGTCAAGCTCACCTTAACAATATTAAGTTCGACTTAATTAGGTGCAACGTTTGAATCAACTGTCAAACTTAATTATTTGGGTCGACCCAAATTGGTATTAGGTTCGGCACATGTAAAGTTTGACGTTTGAACCGGGCCTAAAAAGCCAAAATACTTTGTTGATGAAGACCATAAAACATTTGAGATGACACTTCATTGTCACCTTGAGATGACACTTCATCGTCACCTTGGTCATCATCTGGAATTAAGATGCAATAAAAGTTAGTCTCAGTTTACCTAGATGACACTTTGCTGTAGAAATGAGTAGCAAATTGAATATAACCATAAAGATGAAAATGTAACATCTTGTAAATATAGATTCTTTACACGTGTACAGAAGTTTAACAAAAACTAATAACTTACGGTACACTTTCCTCATTTGCTGACAAGAAGAGTCTGCAGATGAGATCAGAGCAAAATTGTTGAATGGTGTGACAGAACAGCTTGAGTTGACATACATGTAGTGACAGCAAAACAGAGTTCATTCTGAGAGTAATGAAGCATTTACAGAAAATGTAAGACAGTTGCAGATAAAAGGTCATCTCAATAATCACCATTTGTCTTTTGGAACATGAACAGAAATAGTCTTTGATACACATATAGAGGTTGAAGACAAAGTAATGACTTACAGTAAACTTCGTTTACTAGGTAAACAACATTAGAGCAAAATACTGATGCTAAAAAGCCAAAATACTTACTTTGTTGATGAAGGCCGTAAAACATGTGAGATGACACTTCATTGTCACCTTGAGATGACACTTCATCGTCACGTTGGTCATCATCTGGAATTAAGATGCGATAAAAGGTAGTCTCAGTTTACCTAGATGACACTTTGCTGTAGAAATGAGTAGCAAATTGAATATAACCATAAAGATGAAAATGTAACATTTTGTAAATATAGATTCTTTACACATGAACAGAAGTTTAACAAAAACTAATAACTTATGGTATACTTTCCTCATTTGCTGACAAGAAGAGTCTGCAGATGAGATCAGAGCAAAATTGTTGAATGGTGTGAGAGAACAGCTTGATTTGACATACGTGTAGTGACAGTAAAACAGATTTCATTCAGAGAGTAATGAAGCATTTACAGAAAATGTAAGACAGTTGCAGATAAAAGGTCATCTCAATAATCACCATTTGTGTTTTGGAACATGAACAGAAATATAGTCTTTGATACACATATAGAGGTTGAAGACAAAGTAATGACTTACAGTAAACTTCGTTTACTAGGTAAACAACATTAGAGCAAAATACTGATGCTAAAAAGCCAAAATACTTACTTTGTTGATGAAGGCCACAAAACGTTTGAGATGACACTTCATTGTCACCTTGAGATGACACTTCATCGTCACGTTGGTCATCATCTGGAATTAAAATGCGATAAAAGGTAGTCTCAGTTTACCTAGATGACACTTTGCTGTAGAAATAAATAGCAAATTGAATATAACCATAAAGATGAAAATGTCAGAATGCATGCGGCAGCATGGCGTACAGACGCAACTTCTAACGCTCCTCCAAGTATGGGCGCTCATGTCAGTTCTCAAAGCAAGTAACAGTTAAATCAATTACCGATTGCTTATTTCAAGTTCAGGAAATGCAAAATATCTAATTTATGGCAAATAAGAGAAGCAAAAAAAGAAAACAGAGAGGATCAAATTCTTTGACTCACAGCGAGTCCGACACGATGAACGAAGAAGGAGTCCACGAAGACATCAAAAGCTCTATCGACTCTAATCAAAGCGATGGAAGCCGGCTTCGTCAGCTTAGGTGCCGACTTCGACAAACTCAGACAGGAATTTAAACATGAGATTGAAGAGATGAAAAGCGAAGTAACATCGTTGAAAGAAAGCGTGAGTTTTACACAAAGCGAGGTGGACACGCTGAAGGAAAAGTTGAAGGAAAACACGAGGGACATGAAGGATGGTCTGGAAAATCTCAGAATGAAAGTAGCACAGCTGGAAAAGAAATTGGAATCTGCAAGAGAAGAAAACATCAAGCTAGAACAGTACACCTGACGAGAAAACCTACGTTTCAACAATATCACAGAGCTCAAAGGCGAGGATTGCAAAGCTCTGATTTGTGGTGTAATTCAGAACAAAATGGGCTTGGATGCATCGAACATAAAATTCCGTGCAGTTCACAGGGTGGGTAAGAAAATCGAGAACAGATCCAGGCCGATCATCGCCCGCTTTATCAGCCGTGAAGACAGGAACGAAATCTGGAGCAAAAGAGGTAAGATAAAGCATTCAGAAAACTACCCTGATGCCTACATTACCAAAGATTTCGCGAAGGCAATACAAGATGAAAGAAAAGTGTTAATCAAGGCGATGATGAAGGCAAGGGAAACCCAAGAGCATCCAAACGTGAAGGTAGTTGGACAATATCTTCTAATAAATAACGAAAAATACGATTATAAGAATATCCCAGCCTACTTAAATTAACTTCCTCCTTTCCCTCTTCTCTCTAAGTGACTATTTTTAAAAAAAAAAAAGCGTGTGCAAATTGATCGCAAAGACTAATGAGTTGACCCATCTACCTATTATTATGATTACGACAGTCAACTCTGCTGGGACTCAAACTGACAATGGAACCTTTTTACGTGTGCTTTTATATGTGCTTTTTGTCGCCTTTTCTTGCATGTATTTTGTTTGTTTAAAAACACAAACATCATGTTCTGCTATAATAACCAAAATAACATTAGCTTACTTTTTCTGCATGGTTTTTCTTCCAATGTTTTCTTCTCTGTTTTGTTTACGGATCTTAAAATAGGTTCTCTTAATGTGAGAGGACTCGGGGATAGACTAAAAAGATAGGAAATGTTTGATTGGCTCAGAAGGAAAAAGTTTTCAATTTACATGCTTCAAGAAGTACACTGCTCAGAAATAACAATCCCTGTATGGTCTGCTGAACGGGGATACAAAACAATTTTTAGCTGCTGCACCAGTACTAAAGGAGGCGTCGCTATTCTATTCAATAACAACTTTGATTTTCAACTTGAACGAACATACGTGGATCCCAACGGCAGATTTATTATCTGTGATATCACAACAGATAAAAAATGTGTAACCATAGCCACACTACGCGCCTAACGAGGATGATCCTAACTTCTTTTCGATTTTTTTTGACCATCTAAATGATTTTGAGTGCGACAATGTAATAATTGGAGGGGACTTCAATTTGGTTTTGAACCTGGATGTAGATAAAAAGGGCAGAATCGCTAGAACACATGTAGAATCGGTTAAAACATTAAAAGAGCTTTGTGCTGAACTTGATTTAGTGGACGCATGGCGAATCCTAAACCCGGACAACTGCAGATATACGTGGCGGCGCAAATGCCCAGAATTCAATGTCGTTTGGATTTCTTTCTTGTCACGCAAAACTTAATGTGTAATGTTAAATCTCCTAATATCGCCACTGGATACAAAACAGACCACTCTCTAATAGAAATCATGATCGCCACTCACTCAAATGAAAAAGGCCCGAGTTTTTGGAAACTTAATACCTCGCTCCTATCAGAAATTGATTATATAAACCAAATACGAGCTACAATCAAAGATACTCAGGAAAGTACAAAAATGATTGTTTCGTCAACGATGCCCTTATGTGGGAAATGACAAAACTAAAAATTAGAGAACAGTCTCTAAAATATTCAACAATTAAAAATGCAAAAATATCATGTTATGAAGAAGAACTTGAAAAGGAAATTAGTAATTTGCAACGCTTAGTTGAATCCAACAATATTGAGGACAAGGATAAGAAAGACACTCTGCACACTTTAGACACAAAAAAATTAGAATTAGAAAAAATAATTGAACACTGAACAAAAGGTTCAATCTTGCGAGCTAGATGCTGATGGCACAATGAAGGTGAAAAGAATACAAAATACTTTTTAAACCTAGAAAAACGGCATTACAAACAAGGGACAATAAGCCAATTAAAATTAGATCATGAAAACTTTGTCAGTACAGACAAAGAAATTCTGAATGAGTGCGAAAACTTCTACAAACGCCTCTACAGTTCAAACAAGTGTTCTCAAAATGAACTGACAAATAGTGTCTTCTTCGGTTTGCAAACGGAGAAAAAACTAAACCTAACTGAACAAAAAGGCTGTGAAGGTTTTCTAAATAAAGCAGAATGTCTAAAAGCACTTAAGGATATGGAATGCAACAAGACCCCAGTCTCTGACAGTTTACCAGCCGAATTTTACAAAGTCTTTTGGAATGATATCTCTGACCGTTTCTTAAATTTGATAAACTACGCTTATCGTATCGGTCAGCTTTCAGTAACTCAAAGGAGAGGTATTATAAAACTCATACCAAAAAAAAATACACATTATTCTAACATGGATAGTGAAAGTAATCAACAAAGTTCTCAAAAAAGCCATAAAATGTTTGGGGACTTCAATATTTTTTCTGTGATGATGCACTGTTTACATATAATTTTACGATTTATGGTGATTTCATGAACAACCACTAATACACAAAAGCCATTTCTCTGTCTTAACCTAACTCGAAATCAACAAGAATTATCTAGCTACGCATTCTCCTATGGATTACGATTAAACATTTGGCAAAAAGTAGCACTTGAGACACTTGGCTTCTTTCAAATATTTTTGGAGCTATATCTTGAGGCATATCGATGTGAATACTGCAGCAGAAGATTCAACTCACAAGTTCCCTTGACGTACTTTCAGGTGTAAAATAGAGTGGAAACAAGAAATAACTACTACATACAGGTCACTTAGACACGAGTCTGCCCTCTCTTTGATTCTTGAATTTTGATGCCCATCCAAAATGTTCCGTTTTGTGTCCATCTTCCCGTTAACTTTGACACAGGTTTTAACAGAAAAATATCCATTACCATTCCGATTCATCATCAGAGATATCAACAGGTTCTCGATAAACCTACTCAAAAGACCATTCAAAATCCAGGGAGAGCCATCACTACTGCTGTAACATTTTGATTTCTTTCAAAAGCCACTGCCATCTTTAGCAACATAATGCGGTACAATTTGTATTACCACACATGATGTACCTACTGAACTGCTTACTTTTCAATGATGGCTCAACGTCGTCAGAAATGGCGGAGTGTTCAGCGGGATGTTTTGTGGTGGGTTTTGATAGAGATCTTTATGTTATAGCAGCAGGATGGCTGTCTGTGGATTTTGAACAGCCTTTTGAGTAGCGATGCCAAGAAGTTGCTAACATCTGTGACCATGAAAGCAGGATGGCAATGGATATTCTTTAAAGCTTGCCAGGTCAAAGTAACTGTATACAGATGGCAATTTTGCAATCCAGCAATCAGAGATAGAGAGAGAGTCCAAAATCGCATGTGGTCATGATTATTCAATTCTGAGTATTTTCTCGTGTTTTCAAGGAAATTTGCAGTTTATAACGTTGACTTGAAGCAAGAAAATGTTTGGAAACTTTAAATTTAAGCCTTTCAAACATAATTCGAGCGACGAGAAAACTCAGCCAAAAAAAACACAATTTTGTCGTAGCAAAGAGCAGTTTTTTCCTCCAGAAGGGCATTCATGGACCAACCTCTTAGCTGTAGCTGTCCAAGGCCAAGCTCAAGGTGATGATACGAAAAAATATTTCTATATTCATGGAGGAGCTTGACAAACAGAAGAGGCAACATGGTTTTCTGCCTCTGATCTTTACGTCATAGAGATCGAGTTTGATGAAGACCATGTGGTCATAACATCTGTAACTAAAGCCACAGTAAGCTTAAGTTTAACAGTTTTAAGTGCAAATTATATAAAAGTGATGATAATAAAGCTGAAGCTTCCTGATCCTGTTTATTTATTTTTTCTTGCAAGGATAGAATTTGAGTAAAATTTTTGATTGCATTTAATTTTTCAGCTAACTGGTGCCTCATTACCACCTCTCCAAGGAGGAACAATCATTGCTCACAATTTTTCTCCTCGGTCTACTGAGTTGAAGGGGCAACTTATCATTTGGGGTGGTATAAATACCAGAACCATGGAACCCTCAAATGAGCTTGTTACTTTAGATCCAGTCAAAAGGAAGAATAATTATCTGACCAAGATTTCGAAGAGCACTCTCTCTGATCAGGAATATCCATTTTTAGAGACTGGTAGCACACCAAGTCCAAGGTCTGGACACACCCTAACCTGCGTACCAGGAACAAGATTTGCGATACTTTTCAATGGACTGCAATTGCCAAAGAGACATTCAAAAAGTTTAATCCAAAATAGATTTTGCCAGACCTGTAAGGATGATTCCTTTTATTTACTGGATGTCTTGAGTAAAACCCGGAAAGTTCTAGACTGCCCTGGCATAGGTGAGCATACCTATCATTTTGCATCTCTAATTTGCCAAAACACACTTGTGCTTGGTGGTGTCAAATATGAGGACTTTACCCCTGTAAAGAGATACGACATATCCACAATTAATGTAATCACACTTGTGTAAAATGGTCTGCGCTCTAAAATCCTCACTAACATCAAGAACTGGTGAATAAACAGTGTAACTACATATTTCTTAAAGGTATCAAGTACATTGTGTAACATGGTCTGTGCTCAAAAAGTCTCACAAACGTTAATAATAATATTAATCAATATTTTAAGAGGAGGCCTCCAAGAGGTGGTTTTCAGAAGGACCTCTAAAAAATAATTAGACATTAGACATTAAATGTCTAAAATACATTAGGTACTGGTTTGACAGGTTCTCTTGTTGTGACCAACCTGAAAACACACAGAGCACCTCTGTTGGGTGTGAAAAACACTTACCAGCTGCTGGAAAGCAGGGCTGGTGTAAAGCCAATGAAACCAAACTACATCCCTAAGTGAGCCATACGAGTCCCTTCTTCTAGAAAGATGCTTTCTGAAATGGCGAAAAATCTTGTTCCTACCCTCATTCCCCTCTCCACTCAGTCCACCTACAGTTCCTGGCCCATCCTCATGCTGAATTATCTCTTGCTCAATTATGAGCAAGAGATAATTATGAGCATGAGCATAATCAATTACCTTGTGAAGATAATTACGCCATGAACAATAATATGCAGCCAACACACGAGAAGACACATTTGACTTTTATAAGGTTATAAACTTTAAAAAGTGGCCCTTTTAAGGACTCTATGTCAGCACTGTCCAGAACAGATCTACAGCAGGGACAAGCTCCTGCATTTTTCAGCCAGGCCTTAATGCAGCTATCACAAAACATATGATCACACCCTGAGAAGTGGATGCCTAGGAACACCCATGCACACTGAACATAACAATATTGAAGTTAGATGCTCTGGTTCACAGAGCTCTAATGGGAAGCTTGTGACTTCAACATCATCAAACGTGCTCTGAAGTTTTGGTGCTACCTGAAAGAGGCTCTTTTGCCCCACTTTGGCTGATTGAATTGCGGTTAACAATCACCTTAAGGCACTTTGCTACCTGGTCAAGAAGATATTTAGAAACAAAATTGTCTGTAGGTTGTCTTTTAGACCTACCCTTTGAATGACAGCAAATTTGGCAGCTACCTGGGTTGTGAGGGAGAAAAATACTTATGGCAGGTAAAGTAGCAGTAATGGCTTTCCCTTCCTTAACAGAGATTTTACAATGATCTAGTTTTTTCCTACAGCTTCCACAAATTTTCATAGGAGCTACTGAGGGCAGATCCTCTGATACATCTGTTGCAGCCTCAGAAAGCCAAGCTCTGTTGCTTCCAGCCCATAAGAGGCAATTTATGAGACAGTAAATGAGTTCTTCATAGTTAACATCCAGGGCTGTTGTTTAGGGCTATAACCCATACTGTTACAGCTGAGGTTACTTCATGCTATGGGTGATCAAGTGAGAAGCTAGAGAATAGTGTGATGCTACAGGTAAATCTTTACATGGTACAACTGTTTAAAAACTGAATGACAGCCCTGGACATCTATCAACATCTCCATGGCTGTTCAAAGCTTATAGACCTAAGTACAGCCCCATTTGATAATCTGAATCATTAACTGTTTTCTCAAAGGTCTCATTTCTGTGTATTTCCATCCAAACTGATGTACTGTCCCTGCCACACCCTTTGAAAGAGTCTCTTGCTACCAGAATCACACCTACACCACAGCTTCCAGTACCCTGACCTGTTCTTGCACATCCATGTTGAGATGGCATACAAAACGGTCAAACTGGTGAATGGAATCCCAGAAGGCATTTTGAAAGCATAGGGCACCAGGCCTTAACTGCTGGAAAATATCAAGCATGTTCTTGACGTTGGGCAATAAACACCTATCAGGTTGCAGTTTATAGCCATCATCAAACAACAACCTCCTGTTGAGCAGATCCATTATGATTAAACCCCAATGTGACTCATTCATATGTAGTGGACAGAATGAGTTTTAATTCTTCCTCTCTTGCACCTGAAATTACTTCTTCAAGCTTTCTCTGAATAAACTGATGGTTGGTTGTCTCCAGCCAGGTGTGGACTTCAGATGCCAGGTAAAGTGTTTTTGAATGCACTTGACAATCCTGAAGACAGTGCCATGTAGTGACATCAATGACAAAATTATCTAGGTAACTCTCGCCAACAAGAGTGGAGAAAGATGAAACATCAAGGGACTTCCAACAAGCTCTCACAATGGGCTCGCTTGTCCTCCAATTCCACAGCACCTCTTTAATGGAGGATATTTCATCAACACTAAGGCCGTCATAATTTTCCGTTAGCCACCTTTCTTCACTAAGAATAGATAATCAAAGTGATGAGATCTCACAGAATTTACCTAAGACTGAGATCCCATCCCTAAAAAATGTTCCTAGATTTCCAATCACAACACCTGTAGGCCTCTGGTGGGAATGCAGGTCACTTCTGAATGCTTTCTCAGCCTCATTTACTAATCCTTCCGCAGGGCTTTCTTTCATCGAGAGGGGGTCACTTTCAATGTATGCTCCAAATGCTACAGTGATACCACTACTGAAAGGAGGTCCAGCAGCTGGTGGAGGCATAGCAATGTTGCTCAGGTTCTTTCTTGTCAGTCTTGCAAGGGTTGCTAGCCAATCATCTATGTAGTACATCATCTGAGATTGATCTGACAAAGTAAAGTAAGCAAGGAAGACAGAGGAGGCACTGGTAGACACCACTGATTCTGGCATGGACACTGTTCTAGCAGAGCTTGTTGGAGTTCCTGGCATGTGGCTACCTCTATTTGAAGGTGAACTGTTGTCAGAAATGACAGAGAAAGATGTACCAGGGAGAGGAGTAACATTTCCAGGATCCAATGAAGGAGCGGGCATCTCTTCAGTGGCAAATGTACCTGGGAGATCAGTGACATTTCCAGAATCCAGTGAGAGAGTGGATATCTTTTGAGACTGAAGAGGACACATATCCAGCTCAGTTTTTAAAGACTTCATTGGCTTAGAGAAATCTGACTGGATGGCAGCAACATAACTTGCATAATTTTCCCCCATACCTTTTGATCATAGTAAAACACAGGTATGGGGTTGTCACAGTCGTGTACCTTCGTTCCCTGACCTGGGACATACATGTACTTCAGTGTATCCTTTCCATACAATGACTCAAATAACTGATTCATTACAGTGATCCACAGCTTGTCCTCCGCACACCAAGAAACAGCTTTGTTTGGCCAACCACATCCACGGAAAAAGACGTTTTTCTTACCTGTCACATGGTTAAACACAATAATGAGTGTATTGGATTTGTGCCAGTTGATGATGGTAACTCGCACTACCTTGTCTTTGCCACACTCTTCCAATTCTTGTGTACTGATTAAGTCGATATCATCGCCAATAACTTTCCTGGCTTCTTCTTTATAGCAATGCCAAAACAATGATAGATCGAGGTCCTGCATATGTTGGTTTTTGTGGTCTTTTAAAACTTTATAAAGCTCTTTCATGGCAGGACATTCCTTTCCTTGTTGGAATTGAACCTAAAAGGCATAAAATAGAGCATTTTAAAAACTGTGTTGGAAATTTGGAAGATTTTAACTGGCTGTCTGACTCTTCTAGCCCCTAGGGTTGTTCGAGACAGCCAGCACTTTATTTAATTGCCATATATTTTGTTTTCCTTAAGACTGTAAACTTATTTAATTGACTATTAATAAGTGTTGCTTTCGTTTCTCGTTTTTAATGTGTACACTCATAAATAAACAGTCTGCATTCTAAACAAGATGCTTTTACCTGATCCATGATAGCGTCTACTCCACAATTCAATGGTGCTTTGTGCACAGAAATCATACTTGCGGGAGCACCGTTTGGTGTCTTTAGTGCAACGCAATAGGAATTTGCAGGGCAAAGGGCTTTGTCGACAGAAGCCAAATTCCCATTGAGCCACTGCTGTGAAGTGGAATGAGGTACTTGGCTTGATTTTAATTCTTTGTTACTGTTATCAATTTCATCTTCACTTTCCTGGCTACTTCCTTTCTTTTTTTCTTGAGTGCAAATTGCACTGAAGAAGAACGCTATGTTTGATATACCAGAAAGAAAGTAGGATAATGTGCATCAAGAATTGAACATGTGTTATACAATCTCATTCTGTCATTTCAGCCTTTGAACATTTACAAACCTGAAATCGCTCTATCACAAATATCACGTTTCTGGCAAATCAAGTTTGAAGCCTTTGGCAAAGCCTTTTCTTTCACATTACAAATGCATTTTGCACTTACAACACTGCATCTCCCACTGATTATGGGAGTGAAGTAACAGATTGCAGCGCTCTTGATCATTTTGCTGTTAAGCTGTCAACATGGTTTCTTCGCTCACAGCATTTCCTCTGTCGATTGCTGGTAATAAAAAAACTACAAGTATCCCACTCAAATATCACGGATGGAAATTCAACAATTAAACGAGACTTACCTGTAAGGTGAAGTTTGATTGGCATTCTACGAGTCATTGGTCGGGAGTGTAGGAGTTATGTGAGAGAACCTGGGAGATCAATTTTCAAATTGGCGAGTAGTAACACAAACTGAATGAAGGGTGGGTAGTACAGTAAATAGAATGGTTTATAATAGGGTGGGCACGTAACTCCTACACTCCCGACCAATGACTCGTAGAATCCCTATCAAACTTCACCTTACAGGTAAGTCTCGTTTAATTGTTGAATTCTACTTCATCATTGGTCATTGGTCGTTTCGGAGTCACGTGAGACTTTAAAGCCCATGTGACTAGGAGCACACATAAGAAAAAGAAACAACAGTCAGGTGACGAAACTGAAGCAATTTGTATTGCTGTACAATACGCACATAACAAGACCTTAAGGGGTACAAGATCTCAAACGCTCATTTCCAAAGTTATTTTGGCTGACAACAGGCAAGTTGTAAAATTTCAGGAAGGTATCATAATTTGACCATCCAGCACTCCTCGTAATAGTATCCAGAGGTATCTGTGCTGCCTTAGCAGAGGAGGTAGAAGCTGACCTGGTGCTATGAGCACTAAGCAGACTAGTGCTAATGCCAGATTTGCTTAGTACATGTTTAATCCATTTGCTAACTGTATCTGCCGAGACTGGCTTATTTGGTTTCTTGTAACTTAAAAGCAGCTGAGATGCACCCTGTCTAAAGGCATTGGTCCTCTTAACATATTTTAGCATGTAAGTAACAACACACAGCCGAGGATCTGGTTGATAAGCAACAAACTCCAGGCTGGAAATGTGCCTGCCAGGCCTGGAGGTCTTTGACAATGTTTTGACAACAAAAACACATTTATCAGGGCTTAATTTCATATCTGACACACTCAGAGAGTGCAGTGTTTGGCATCTCTGTCCTGACAAAAGAGCCAATAACATAACCAACTTATGACTTAAATCTTTCAATGTAAGAGATTCTGGAGGATGTAAAGTTTGCAAATAACTAAACACTTGCTCAATGTCCCACGTCTCAGAATATTTAGGAAGAGCAGGTCTGGATTCAAAAACCCCTTTGATGAATCTGCCCACTAAAGAATGACTTCTAAAGCTCTTACAGCCATCAATCAGGAGGCAGGTTGACAAAGCACATCTAGCAGTGTTAATGGCACTGTATCCTACACCAGCATGGTACAACTCAGCTAGGAAATTCACACCCATTTCTACAGAAGCTGAAAAGGGATCCATTTTCCTTTTACTGCAGTACTGCTTCCATCTCTTAATGTAGGGTTTATACTGCTTTTTTGCACTGTTTTGCCATGAGTCCATGACCAGGGCTGTAGCCTGCTCTGATAGTCCCTGACTTTCGAGTTGCTCCCGGATACATGACATAGGAGCAGTAAATTTTAGAGCTGGTCATATTTATGACAATTTTGTACACTTCATAATGACAGCATGTGACATGTGACACATGCAAGGCATACGACAAGTGTTGTTCATCAGTGTAGATGGAAATCAGTTCCCTTGTAATTAGAATGCTTAATATTAATTAAAGAGCTCAATATTATGCTAGTTTCAAACATGGAATGTCCATCTCAGTTGAAGTGTGCAAAACAATAATGACAGGATTGCACCCATGTCTGATCCAATAATCAGTACTGTATTCACTTTCTTTTTTCAGACAAATGTGGATTCTCACGCCAAACTGACCACGGTGCACCAGTTGGTACAAGTTTCAAATGTATCAACTTTATAGCCCTTTCATTTTCATAATATAATTGCCTGACACACCACACACTTTGTTCCCATCACGGTACTGCTACATGAACCACCCTACAGTTATCAAATTCTTAGCTTCCAAGTGACGTCTTCAAATTTGAAAATAAAAAAATTACACCTGTTACAAATTTCACGTGTATAAGATGTAATGAATTTTTGCTCATTCACAAGTTTCCAGTTACCTTATCACAGCAAACAAGGTTTCCTGGTCATGTCTGTGTTGATTTATTAATTGAAACACTATATACCTAAGAACACATTAAGAACATATCAGGCTCAGTTGGCGATAAAAAAAAGAAATTACACGTTCTTAGAAAAACAAGTGTGTGTCCATGTCAGTTCAACTGTGCAAAACAATAATGACAGGTTTGTGCCCGTGATTGATCCAATAATGATTGTTCACTTTCATGGTTTTTAACAAGTGTCAACTCTTACACCAAACTGGCATCGCACCTATAAACAGCATACACCTCAGGACATGTTTAAAATGTACCCGAAAACCTAATTACTTTCGTTTTGCTCCTTTGGTTACAGTGCAACAGATCCGCCATACAATATGTCAACAAAGTAGATTACCATACATGTCGTCTTTCAGAGCATAGCATATGATGAGTGTTGTTCAGTGTAGATGGTAATCAGTTCCCTTGTAATTTAAAAATGCTCAATATTCTGCTGGCTTTAAACAAGTGATATCCATCTCAGTTCAAGTGTGCAAAACAATAATGATAGGTTTGTACCTGTGACTGATCCAATAATGATTGTTCACTTTCATGTTTTTACCCAGGCAGTGAGGCCTGGGTTTAAATTTCTGCTCCATTTTTTTCCATGTTCAGTCACAAATCGCCGTCTGGTCTCTAAAGCGCATGCGTCACCTGTGCAAAACACATGGAATTTACAGCAGTTGTCATCATGAAAAGTTAGGACCGATTCCATGATTTCTAGGGCGATGAAATCACATACAAATGAACACACTGTTCAAGGTAGACCAACACTAAAGGACGTTAAGCGTTTTCGGAACAGGTCGGTCCGCAAGCCTTACGAGAGATCAATTTACGAGCGAACATTTTGAGTGAATTTGTCAAGAATCATTTTATACCAAAGGAGCCATCAACTAGGGCTATCAACTCTTCAACTTGATAAAAAGCATCTTCAGAAGCGTCATCGTATTTTAGACATGATCGTGAACCAAGCAGAATCCCAGCACGAACTCAAGAACGTCTGAACAACAAGAGCAGAAAGGTTAGAGAATTTGTTTACAAATGTATCTGTTCGAGTACACCCAAGTAAAACGCTCTGAGAAACTTCGTGAAGTATAACAAAGATAAAATCTCAAACTAAACGATATTCTCTCGTTATTTTCTTGTAACAGAGTAATGCGTCTTTACAAGAGTGAAACTCATGTAGCGAATTATTGTACATTTAAGCTGTAAGAAACTAATGTATGTTGACCCCAGCAAAACAATTCTTGGCTTGCACTGTCATGCAATCCTGATACAATTAAAAGTTTATTCGAAAACCATTTAGTGGATAAAATCAAGAAATTGTGATGTTATAGGAGATTAATAAAGATGACACTCCTCTAATTTTTAAGTCTGTGTGTTTTCCCAAGCTCAGATATTCGTTGAAATATTTTGCACAAATTTACAGAGACCAGTATGGAGCCGCCATGTTGGTGTACCTCCGCGGTATGCCAACATTGCGGCCGGAAAATAGTGTAAACATCTGGAACTTACTTTGGCTATAGCTATCAAGGCGACTGATTATCTGTACTGAACAAACAAGCATTTACATAAGCACTTTTCCTAATACTTTAACTTCTGAATGGGCTAAAAATCACGAGATAAGTATATGATTTCGACAAACGCATTCATAGGTCTATGTCACGCACCGCCATCACTGTGAAATTCAAATTGTCTCGCTTGCTTGGGAAACGCAAATAACGACAAAGGCTAAGGAAAATAGACTGAAATGTTTATAGACTGATACAAAGACCTTGACTCATTTCACACCCTAAAGACCTGCAAATGAGTAATAAACTATTAATCGATTCCAAGAAATGCAATCAAAAGCAGAATAGCCTAAGCACATCAATTCGGTTGAATTTGGTACAACTTCAAATGCAGAACATTAGCTCAATTGCAATATAGCTAGTGTTTCTCAGTATAACAACTGCCTGGGTACACACAGCAAAGCGTCTAGTTTTTTTTTAAAACGTGTCAACTCTAACACCAAACTGGCGTCAGCTGGCTGGGAACACGTTTCAAATGTAACAGCTTGATAGTGTCTGTACCCTAATACTTTCTTTTTGCTAATGTTGTTAAAGAACCGCCATGCACTTATTGAATAGTGAAAGTTATTCCAAGGCGACACAAAATATTAAGGTACTGCCCATGTATATCTTTTGGAGTGGATCAGTTTCCTCATAATATTGTTTAGACCGAAAATGCTTAATGCTCTGCAGATTGTGAAAAAGGGATATCTATCTCATCTTCTTCCAGAACATAAAATTGTTGGTTTCATGAATTTGATTGATGGGCTAAAGATTGTTGTCTTTTTTCTTTTTTTTTAAAAACATTGGTTTCTCGATGTGAATTATCTCACCAGTGATAGTACCAGAGGAACCACATTATTGACACAATTTGATTGGACTACAGGTGACATCTAAAAAGGTACCACTTGTATAATACTATATCTTTGGGAATAAACCACACATGTAACCATTAGTTGGCCAGTATCTTGGAGGTAGGTCATGGCTTAGGACAAACAAAAGCCTTCAAAATGGTTTTGTTTCATTAAAGTTTATGGTATGTTACCATTTTGTGGCATTTTCTGTCTGTTGCTGTGTCATAATTACCAAATTTGCGCATTATAATGAAAAAATTGACGCGGGTACCCTGTGGTGGATGAAGTGTTTGCAGCCCTCCTGTGGAATAATTCAGTGAGTGCCCAAAGTTTTTTTGCAGATAATGTTAGAATGACGTCCCACCTTTTAGACGGTATGCTCTGTTTTTTGAAGCATGCTCCGCCATTGGAGATATTTTGGGCTAAATTTTGGGTATTTCAATAGTTTTCACTATTGGATGAGAGGGGGTCTTGTCTGAGATGACTTGTGATAGCAAATAGTCGTAGAAGAACGAAAGGTAGAGAATAGTTTGTCTTTTGGTAGGACAACATTCACTGAAAATTTGAAAAGATTTGGCTGAATTCTTATAGCAGTAAAGCTTTATACTTTTGACCATGTTTTAGGTGATTTTTGGCCATTTTTGTTGAAAAAACAAGGGCGGTGGTCAACTCCCCCCGTTTTGACCAAATTTTCTTAAACTTAGACTGAAGTAGTTTTGGGTGGACCCCTTCAAACTGGCCAAGTTTCATCGAAATCGGTGAGATAGCTTATGCTGCCCCTACCTGGTCCTATTTCCATACGAAAAGGTCGGAATTTATATCTTTAGGTCTTTATTTAATAAGGGTAAGAAGTTGCAAATTTGAAAATTAGTTCAATTCCCCAAATCCACATTCCTGAAATCTAATTCTAAAAATCCATGATATTCCACTGATGTTTGCCATGTAACAATTTCAATTCCACAGTCAATATTAAGAAGCTTAAGGAGGAGTTCCGGATGCAGTACCTGTAATTAACAAATTGTTGATATTACCAGAGTTTATGGTTATGCCCACACAGTGGTCAAACATACTGCATGCGCAGTTCCAGCCAAAACTGCTCCTTACAAATGTCTTAAATTTTTTCCCCTCACTGAAACGTTAAGCTTCGTACATCACATATGCAATGGAAATCTAATTATTTTTATACTCCTATTTTAAAGGCTCAAAATATGGTTTCCCAGAGTTGTTTGTATAACGTTTTCCTAAAAGAGTCCTACACACTGTTGGCTTGAAACTCTTACAAAGTTATTGGTAACTTAGTCAACAAGTGGTAAAATAAAATCAAGTAGAACTTGAAATAGTGAAAAAATAATAAATTGAAAAATAATCAAAATTGCCAATCCCTCTGTTTTACTGAGACAAATGTACTAAAAAAACATGCAAACTCTATTGGAAAGACCAGTTTTAAGCTTAGTATAACAACTTAAGGTGACTGAACACAGTTTTCCAACCTTTGGAGTACCTATCCTTTATTTTGCCATTTTTGGCAACCATGGGATCAAGGCTTTTAGAGAAAAAGATGAATGAAACACAGGTATCAAAAACTGTGATCAGTCACCTTAAGTCAACATAAAGTACCGATGGCGTAAGAGGATATTTTCACACTGTTTGTACTTTTTAAATACATGTAACTGAACAAACAACTTAATGGCAGTGCGAAGAACATGCTGGTTCAAAAGAAAGAGTTCTCATCTTCACGTCTGAGAACAATTGGCGCTCGTATGCTGGCTCCACTCATCTGGGATACTTGAACACAGATACTGCCCTTGGGTATGGGTTTGCCGTGAATTACTTTGCATGATTCCAACGGCACTCCAAGTGCCTGGACTGTGTTGTTCTCTATGTATGCCACTAGTTGTGTCTCTGTTTTCTGCACTGAAGCTGACGAGGAATGGGGCGGGGGGGGGGGTACTCCCTTATATGGGCTATATAGGTATGTGTGGCCCCAAAGGGTATGGTTTTTTAGCGGTTTTGGTCATAAATAGGGTATCAACTTTAGCTGATTTTGGCCATTTTGGTCATAAATAGGGTATGGTTTTTGCACTGCAGTCTTGATATGGGTATGTTTTTAAGAAGAAGCCACTTTTTCATCATTATCGAAAAGAAAATCAACAAAATATGTTTACGGTAATTTAACATTGGTTTAAACTAGGGAACTAACTTTAACACAGGTCTGAAGCAGGGTTTTGATTTTAGGGTCAGGTCATAAATAGGGTAGGGAATATTGCAGATTTTGGTCATAAATAGGGTAAGGGTTTTGGGAAGCAGGCCACACACACCCATCCGATTTTTCTGGGAGTACTCCCCGCAGGACGAACTAGTTGTTGTTGCTGTAAACATCAAAGAGGGATGAGCTGTTAAGTTAGTAGAAATGACAGAAGAAGATGATTGAGCCTGCACATTTTTTCTGCTACCCACAGAAGTTGATGGCAAAGGAGTGGAAAGGTAGTTAGGGTTAGAAGACACGACTGGAGATGAGAGTGAAGCAGTAGTGGCAACCTGAATGGGTGCAGAAATTGAGTTAATATTTGTGGTGCGTGGCAAGGTAGTGATAGGAAGTGACGATGATAAAATAGGATTGAGGGTAAGTGCAGTGGAGGATGCATGTGATGGCGGGGGGTACGTTGATAGTGTGGCAGTGGCTGAGTTAGTAGTTATGGCAGTGGAGGATGTGTGTGATGGTGGGAGGTTAGTTGATAGTGTGACACAGGCTGAGTTAGTGGTTATGGAATGTGTTACTGTTGAAATAGAAGAAAGGGTACTAGAACATACAGAGATGGTAGCCGACAAAATAGCAGTACCAGTCACTGAGTTCCGTTGTTGAACAGAAAAGAATGGTTTATTAAATTAAGATTTGACTTGTCATTGCGCCAAAAAACAACATTACGGATGAATCCCTCTTAAAGGGACACCACTTCAAGAGGGCAACAATTTTGCTATTAACATTCTCCTTGACTTTATACAATATAAGTAATTCTTGAAAAAGCGTTCACTGATCGCTTCTAAATAAGCACGCCAGGGATGCTTTCAAAGCCTGCTTACCATGGACGTAATAACAATAACAAATTAAAATACAATTGCAAACCTTGTTAGTATGACCGATGAACTGTACAGTTATAAGTGATAGCCAGAGTTGGTCTTGCCAGACGTTTTATTTTATAGCATCAGAAACCCATGTTTCCAAATGTTTCTGACAATGAACATGGACATAATCGCTAGGACAAACGGTATTGGAAATAAATCTTATACGATCTATAAAATGTTAAAAAAAATTCATTGCATGCTTTCCTGCCGGAGGCATTTTCTCTTGACTGTTAGACAGACCAAGGAATTTGGCTGCATTGCCTGGTGACCCATAAACTGAAATGGTGTCACCCACACCATGTGGGTGATAGTAAAAAATGACCTCATCCCATTTGTGTTTTTTATACAAGATATTTGCCTAAGATTACATTAAGATGTAGAAAAAGTTGTTTTAGTGGGTTGCTTTAAATAAGCATGGACAAACAGATGGACAGACAAACAGACAGAGGGATGGATGGATGGACCTGAGCTACATTTACAGGCAGATGAAAGGTGCTAGTCATGCTGCTAGTCGTGAGATAAAGCTCTGGACTTGGGTTTTCGTCATCCACTCTGCTCCAGTGAACAGACGTTCATTACACTCATTTTTGGCATTTCGCATGTCTACCGCAACTTGGGCAGGATCGGCTTTGTGCCCACTTCTTTCCCCAAGTGAGAACCGTGCCGTCAGGTATTCTTTACCTTCTGTGAAAATCTTACATTGCTTCTTGGCTTGCTCAGGGTCCATCCTGTTTGTAGAGGCAGAGCATCAGCAATGTCCTCTGGAAGTGTTCTTGAACCCTTGGAATCTGTAGAACAGCTTTTGATATCAGTAGTGTCAACTGATGATGTGTCACAAAATACAAGCCAGGCTCATGATCTTGAATACTTCCCTGCATTGCCAATTGTGAGAAGTTGTGGTGATTATTCCTTTGAAGAAGTTTCCCCAAACATTTGTACGAAAAGGAGTAGTAGACATCCATCGCTTCTTCCTGGGATTTTCCTGCTACATTGTCAACATGGTAGGACATAATTTACCTCATGTGAAATCTTTGTAGCAATTTTATTCATATTCACAGTCAGAAATGCCAGTATTCATCTATTGGTGGACAGTTTTATCATTAGAATTAATTCTAATGGGAAGAAAAATGTTTGTTAATAGACTAATATAGCGTGTCAAAATATGCATTTTCTTGTGGTTATGGAATTGTTGAACAGTTCCTATCTGTGCAATAATCTCCTCAATACTATATGTGGTAAAGGCAGTCTGTCACATGGTTTTCTTTTACAAACCATTATCTAGGCATTTTTTGGTTACACGTTCTTCTGAACAATTTCTATCTTGTCTCCTTTCTCTGCTCCTTAGGTATAACATATGGATTTAACATGATGCTTTGCAATGAATCTCCCAACATCCCATTTACCGTCTTTAGAACATGTTTCTCTAAAAGTATCCATCATTATTCTCATGAACTTGTGGCCTAAATGGTGTTTTGTATAAACTAGATAGTTCCCTATTATGTGTTATAGACTGTCCATGGTAAAGATAAATCTGCTACATAATATGCTGTACAAAGAGACATTGTTAACTACTAAATAATAGCAAATTTCATATTGTTCAGCACCCCTTCTGATTGTGTATGACAATGCTTGCAATTTGCATTCTTATTCCCTGAATCGGGATCCTGTTTTCTTCAAGACTCAATTCCTTGTGGATCGTTTGCACTGGCGCGATTACACAGGTAAACCTTACCTAAATATAATTACTGCATTTGGTATCATGATGTTACAATTTAAATGAAGAAAGCGAAAGATTCCTCAGTGTTTTGTGTATCTGTTTCAACTGAACATCATAGATGGTTTCATCAAAGATTTTAAAATTCTATTAGAGACAAAATTCCACTGAGCTTCTCAAACACTGGCTTAGAGATTGTGTAATTGAATGGAGCTGTTTCTGTTTCCTCTTGTTAGGTTGCCCTGAGGCGTACAACCTCTCGCGATTTCCTCAGTGGTACAACTTGAACAGCCAGGCAGCCGAGCAAGCTAATTCATGCTTACAGTGCACAAAAGGATAATTATTTTACATGAATCAGAAAAATTTTATGAGTTATTGTAAATTTTTCACCTTGTTTTGCAATTTGCAGCGTCAAAAGCAACTAGATTCTTAAAACAAATTTGGTCCAGGTATATTGCTGCTTTCTCTCTTAGTACTGCTAGAGAAAATGAATTCGGTATCAGGTGAAATCATTTGTTGCAATTAGTTTTTTAGTCTCCTCTTCTCAAAGTTGAAAAATCTAAATAGATTAATTAATTGATCGTTCACAAATTAATAGTTTCCTGAACATCTCAAAGCACGTAGACAATAACCATTATTTGTGCCATTAGTTCTGTAACAACAACAGCTAGCTTTATTTGTATGACCATAAATACGTAGTGATGCAAAAGCTTTTGAAAACTAAAACTAAAACAGTAATTTTTTTCATGAAAATATAATAAGGTTCTAATATAGCAATCAAATTACTTGGATTTGATATGTGAGAGGAATATTGCATAGATCACAGGAAGATGAACTGAATTTTGCAAATATTAATATAATGATTTGTAAAAGTCATACTGAGTTTGCCGATGGCTTGCAAATGAAGATAATTGTTGAAAAGTCGGAACAATATGTCCTATTTTTCTATAAAATTCATCTCTTAGAACGCAGTATTTTTGCAATATGTGAGAAAGTGAGATTCGTCTTCAATTAGATTAGATTCACAAATAGGGCAGAGTCTGTTAAACCTTAGAATTTGATCATATCTACCAGTTTCAATCCTCAGTTTGTGATTGCCTATCCTAAATTGCAGTAGTTCTTTTCTCTTCCTTTACTTGCTTGTTAAATCTAAATAAGAGGACGGTGTACATTCGTTCTGAATTAAAAGTGTTGAACAATTCTAGTTTTTGGAATTTTGCATGACATGTTGCCAGTATAAAATATACTTTTGTTGCACTAGGCTAACATAATGTTTTATTGTAGCATTAGGTATGTACATAAGATTAAAACAAGGTAAATATTAAAATTGTAAATTGTAAGACATCAATTAAGGCATCACCTGATAAATAGTCCAAAGTGGGTGAAGCCCAAAATCGTTTAATAACACTATTTAGCAACAGTAAATAATGTGGTGGTCAAATTAAAACAGTTTTGGGTGGTTACATTTATTATTGTTGGATATTGTAACACGACATGAACAACTGTTTCAATCTGTAGCGATCCTGATACCTCTAAACATATCGACAAAAGAAATCTTAGCCCACTGACAAAACTATTTTGGTTCCCACGACAAAACTATTTCTGAATCCACCGACAAAATTACTCTCAACCCAGCAAGAGGAGTAATTTATGATACAGTATTGGCGATTTGCAAAGTGTTCTCTGTAGGCCACTGTATGAATGATCCCCGTGGTAGTGATCAACCTGGTTAAAGCAGCCTCTAAAGTCTCTGATCGAAGGAGTTGTTCCCTTGATTCTCTAGTCGATTCACCAATACCACAGTAAAGAATAGAAGGGATGTCGGGTAGCGATGATGACATATTTATAGTACAATAGACAACCAGTATAAATTTATTTGTATACCAGAGTTCAAACAAAAGGAAGTTAATGAAGCAATACTCTTCTATATGTCAGGCTGTTTATTTTTTTTTGTTGAGGGCCTACATAAAAGTGCCATCGAGTAACAAGTCAAGACATCAGACACCGGGCATCGCATTATGCCAAAATAGTTAACTCGTAAAACTATTAACCTGACGCTATAGTAGTGAATCCTTTTTATTATTATTATTATTATTTTATTATTATAATTATTATTAGTATTATTAATATTAGTAGTCGTAGTAGTAATAGTAGTAGTAATAGTAGTAGTAGTAATAATAATAGTAACAAAAGTAGTAGTAATAGTATCTGTTGACTTGATGTACCAGAGTATATGCTTAACATCAACGCACTTTACTCATTCTGGCTCGTGTGACGATGTTACTATTGTAAAGCTCCAAGTTATGCACAGTCATTGTTTGATTTCTAAAGTCGAGGACAAAAGAAGACTCTAAGCCACCATGTCTCTGATTTTGCTAAAATTCAATTTTACCTGCAACAGGTGCCATATTTACGTCGCTGAAAACTTTTATAAAAAGCTAGAGGCCCCTTGTTTAGTAGAAGCGCGATGTCTTCTAGTTCGCACCTTGAGCTTGGTCACTGCCCATTGAAAGGCTGCGACTTCTACAGGTCTAGTCTAAGACGCCACTTGCGATCCAAAGAGCACAACAGTGAGATTGACTCACAACAAACTGATACCCTCATGCAGTCCGCCGACAAGAGGAAGATAGGGAAAGGAAAGACATGGTTATCATACAAGCCTTGCCCAATCAAGGACTGCAATGTTCTCACGTGCCATTTCAAACACCATTTACGATCTAAAAAGAATCACGTTAAGGTCGATCCATGAGATATTGATATCCTCGTGAAGGTTGTCGACGAGAGGGGCATGCGAACAAAAAGGAACCCCCGTTTTTACAGTGTGCCCGATTGAGGGCTGTACCTTCATCACCTGCTATTTGCGTTCGCATCTACTGCATAGACATAAAATACAGGAATGGGAAGCTTTGAAAACCCTTCTAGAGACTGCAGAGATTTATCGACCCAATAAGTTGTGCTCTAAAAACAGCTCGTTAGTACCTACTGTTGTGACCAGCAATATCAAGCTTGATAATGACATTGATGATGACGATGATGGTAATGATGACAATAACGACGACATTAGACAATGGGCTGGTAAACAGAACAATAACTATGTAAGAGAATGCGAGTGCCAATTAACCAAGGAAGACTTCGATGCTGCCAAGTCTTTGTTATCGTTACATCAATCAACAAAGAGAGACGCTAAAGCTGTCATGTCTCTGATTCAATGAAATGGCCTCCATCTTACATTTCACGATTGACGTATTTAGTGATGGAACAACATAACGTGACACGTCACTAGACACTTTAATAAACCACATAAGTACCAGAAAGCCTGTTTGTTTAGTACGAGGACAATGTTTTGTAGCACGCACCACAAGAGATGTCGCTGTCCACTGAAAGGTTGTGACTACCTTGGAGGTGATCTGAGATGCCATTTGCAGTCCAAAAAGCACCACAATGAGGTCGATTCACAGCAAATCAACACCCTTGTGCAGTTCGTTGACAAGGGGAAAACGCGAAAAGGTAAGAACCAGTTATTGTATAGGTGGTGCTCGATCAAGGACTAACTTTCTCACGTGCTATCTGCGCAACCATCTGAAGCAGAGTCACGGTATACGAAATTCGCAAACTTTGAACAAATTTCGAAAGAATGCAGAGATCTACCAACCCAACCGGATGCCCTCTAAGTCTACCATGTCAGCAACTAAAATAGAGGAAGATGATACCGAGCCTGATGATGATGATGATGACGATGATTATGAACTGCCAGGAGCTAAAGCTTTTTTCGAGACTCGGCACATCAACACAGATTGTCATTCACGTGTGGTGGACTTTTACCTCCACCTGGGAACAGTTGATGCCAGCCAAAAAGCTGAACGTATCCGGCTTCAGCATGCAAATCAAGTGAGGAAAATTCTCGGACATCGACCCAGGGGATAAAGACATTCAGCCACTGGCAGCAGATGAAGGGTGGGCTGTATGGAACACATGGATCACTCTGCACCTCAAGGACCCTTCCGTTGCAGCCGGAACGCTCATTTTCTATCTGGGCAGTCTTAGTAAATTTTTAAAATTTGTCGTCAAGCGTCAGAGGCGTCGCCAGTCCACCGAGAGTGATCCATCTCTTTCTGAAGATAAGTGCAAGATATTCTGTGACATTCTCGACGCCATCAGTGGATGGCGGGGGACCATAACTAAAGAACGGGCTGTTAAACAGAACGAGCACTACTTGAAAGAATGCGAGCGACAATTGACAAAGGAAGACTTCAAAGCCTTCCTGGAATCGCCTGTGATTAGAGGCAGAGTCTCTGTTCTTTAATACGGCTAAATGTCAAGGACTCTTTCAATTTGTGAGAGCTTGAGATTATCTCATTGCGTGGCTAGCAGTCTCGTGCGGTACTCATCCGAGGCCGCTAGAGACGGCTACCATTGAGCATTTCAGGCAAGCAAGCCGGGATTCGGGGTTTCTTCGGTGCTTTGTGATGTTGGTCCCAAGACACAAACGGCAAATTGATGGGCCGGCCATCGTTACCATGGACGAACTGTTGCACGAATTTGTCAGCGTGTACATTCGGGACATTCGCCTGATGGTTGTAGAATCATCGGACAAACACCACTTGTTTGTTATGATAGAAGGGAAGCCATTTGCACAAGGCTCCATTGGAACCCGCGTGACGCATCTATGGAACTGAACGGGTATCAGACCAGACCTTCGTGTCTTGTGCACGGACTCCTGTAAGTGCATTGTCACCATGGTGGAAGAGGCAAATAAAAAGCAACGAATCAGAACCGGGCACCCTCTCATCGACGACAGCAATGTGCGGAAGTTGTGCCATTCGGAACAGACGACCACCATCTGGTACATGAGAGAAAATCTTATGGCGATCGGGGCGCGAGCTCACAGTGTATTGCAATGTGAGGGAGACTTGGACAAAATGAGATATGAAGAGGGAAATGCCAGTCACAAGACTGGATCTGACATTGACCTCGATCCTGGAACCGACAAAAGCGCACTTGCTGACGTTGAACATGGAAATGTATCCAGAACCCGAATGGATGCAGACTTTTTCTCTGGGAAAGGACAATTGATCAAGCAACAAGTCTTGCCAAATATCGCGCCCACTCCTGCACCTTCTCTTAGCAAACAGCCTGAAATTCCAACTCTTCTATCCCAACCACGAGAATGCAGCGATTGGTCTCGAGAAGATTCAAAGCTTTTTGTCAAGTATGTGAGACCGTTTGGAAAGTGTCCCGGTCAAAGGGCAGAACAGTTCTTATTTTGTACATTACACCATGTCCACGCCGCCATTGAAAAAGCACATGAAAGCCGCCAGCACCAAACGTCGCAAGATCCTATTTAGACCGCTTCGGTTGATTCATCCAGACCACGAAAAGGAACCATTGTACAAAAAGTGCTACGAGACATTTTTTTGTACGACCGGAATCGCTTGCACACCACACGTTCTTGAACTTGTGGCTAAGATGCCATCATTTCTTCGTGATTGACGCTACTACAAGAAGTTTGGTGAAAGAACTTACTACCAGGAGAAAAATAACTGTATAGAGGGACCCTTGGAAGAAGCTATCCAACGCGTGACTGATATAGTGAACATGCTAAGACCTTTGCCTGACTTTGAAGATGACGAGAACTGGGTGGTTACTGAAGAGATTTTGATAAATGATGATGAAAACACCTTTGAACAAATTATCAAGTTAGATTAAAACATGTTTCAGTTTTAGTATTTATTTACACCTCGTTGCATTATATTGTTGTGGAATCACATGAAGGTCATGGATGAGCCTCGTTATGTTTTATATGACTTGCAGCTCTACTACATACGCGTTCTTATTAAATAAGATACAATTTGCCTCGAGTTATTGCGTGGCTTTTTTTCTGCGCTGTAATGACCGAAGCTCGTTTGTCGTTCGTTGAAATAAATAAAATGAATATGAGTCTCGAGAGATTGGCATGATTTATTTCACATGTATATCTAGTGTTTGATCTTTGGAACAAAATAAGGACGTGAAGTGTTTTTTGGATATTGCCTCAAATAAATGTGTCCTAAACTGCAAGGATCAATGCTCCCCATTCCTCCACCCATGTAACATCTGGTCCACTTTGGCATTTTTTGGCTATCTCACGAGTGGACTTTGGTCGTTTTGATTTTTTCTCGATCATTTCTTTTAATTGCATAGTCAGGGAAGTGATGCACGATTCCAGTTTGCCTATTTCCTCATCTTTGGCAGTATTAAGATTATTGTACTGCAGGATTGCTTTTTCTTTTTCGCTAGAACGTCTTTCAATTTCTTGCTTAAAATCAGCCTCTATCAGTTTGTGATACTCTAAGTTGATTTGAGCAAGGTTCAGTTTGTCCAACAATTCACCCATACATTGCTTTTCCTCTTCCAATGCACACTGCAACTTATTCAACTCATCCTTCATTTCATTCACGCCTTCCGTACGCGAATCTTCCCTTCTCCTTTTTCCTTTTTGCGAATGTTGTCTGGTCTTTCTCGTTTTTTCCTTCGTGTCGGTAATGACTTTGAATTGCAGGTGCAAGGGAGGCATCAGCAAGTCATCTCCGTATTTGGCACATCTTACCAAATTGGCCACCATGACTCCGAGAGTGTAACCGAACTTTGACCAGTTGTCCAGCCCTCCCTTAGGAACGACGACTTCTTCCTCTCCCTTCTTGTATTGCTTAAAGTTTGTGGTGCTAAACATCGTTCCCTGCGTTTTCAGGGACCGTTTGCTCTTATAATCCAAGGTGTGCTCGTACCCATGGAACTTTGCTTGACCGTTTTCTTGAAGGATCTCGGTAGACAGCCTTTTAGTTGTTGCAGAAGGGTCAAATAACGGAATACAACCCACTGGAGTTGTTCCATACGCCTGCACTGACAACGTTTGCTTACCGCGAAAAGCCACTGCTTCAAAGCAGTACTCGATCAACCCCTCAGTACTGGAGTATATGGGCACGATACACTCGACGACATTGTACACTTTCAACAAGTGAGACTGGATCCTGCACACCATCCAACTTCAGACGCTCCAAGGTAGCCTGACGATCAAACGGCACCAAGATATAGACAGACACAGACACGTCGTACTTTGCCCGTTGGTTCGCGATATCTGGGCACATCATGGGTTGAAGACTGTCGGCAATTATACAAGGGCGTTCAAAGATTTGATTGACCTCGGTTTCCATAAAGATGCCAATTCTTTCGCCCTCCTTTTCGTACCAAGGCAGACCCCGACAAAAGCGACGGACTTGGCGACAGCAATTGAGACTGAAAGTGGGAAGAACGGCCTTCGTTTGAATGGTAAATCTACCCACATTTCAAATACCAGCTTGGCAGTGAGAAAGGTTGGAGTCGGTCACCTCTTGCCTGATCGAGAACTGGGCAGTGATGTCTTGACCGCATTGACTGCACGCAAGATGCCGATGATAACTGACACTATTGGCAAACTTTTGCTTCAACTCTCGGGCAATTTTTAGTGCATTGTTTAAGTATTGGCCATTTCCTTTGACTAATTGTTGAATTTTTTCAACTTGACCTTCCACTAATCCGTCCCGATGTTGATCGCTGACAGAGTGGAAAATCGAACCAGGTACAATGGGCTTTTCGTTAAACTCGTACACCCCGTACCTGGCCAAGTTGATCTGCCTCACGATTGCATCGTCCAATATGCACGGGACACTTTTCATCGCCAAAATGGCAAAGCGTGTCGCCTTGGTGAAGTCATACCCCTCCTTCATTACGTCAGTCACGTAAAATAAAGGCAAGTCTCGAATGCGTTTCATGGAGTTTGCAATGCGCTTCTCAAAAGATTCCTCTTCTTTAGCACCGATGCACTGGCAAAACATGTTTTCCATACTTTCTTGCGATGGCATCTTTGCCATGCGTGTCCAGTGCCAAATATGTGCCATATCACCTGTGAGAATTGCGGCCTCGGCACCTCCCTGTCCTATCTGAGGTGTGGGAATGTCGTAACTAAAAACTGCAGCAGCCTTTAGCTGGAAACGATCAAACATAGTCGGGCACATAGTCTCTTAAGGGGCGTCTACATATCCTACTGGTAAAGAGGCAATATTGTTCATGGCCCTGTTTGCATAGTTGTATGACTCGATGCCGTGTTTCTCGGCATATGATGCAACTCTAGCTGGGTCAATAAAAAATTGTCCCAAAAGCTCGCTCGGACTACACGCTTCTCTGTTCATCAAGTGTTCGTCTATAACAACATGGCACATATTAGAGATGCGACGTGGCACGTCGGTCCTGGTCAACATCATGTATGATTTCTCACTTCCATAAGGGGTATACACTGCATAGACGCAGGCATCCCTAGAGCTGTCATAATGAGATTCGACGGCCACGGAGAAGCCGCTCTCCAGGGCCTGTCGAATACGTGCATTGTTGATTTTCAATTTCACCATCTCTTTGCGGTACAGTGGAGGTGATCCGTGAACAACCCTCATGTCAGTGTTGTCTTTTTTTCGATGGACTCTTTGACCTATCGATAAAAACTAAAGCCACTGACATGTACAGTCTATTTAAAATTTTATTGACCAATCATCATGCATTTAAATGATGTAATGTTTCCGCCAGTGACTGACGTGAAGAGATTATTGGGTTGGCCAGACGTACCCCCGCAACACCGACCTTACCAGTAATGGCAACGCTCAAAGAGCCGCCAATCGTTTCTATTCGATCACCTGCTTTCTGTAGAAACGTCTTCGAATAAGGAAACAATCTGGACTGGCCCCAGAATGTGACCAGATGGGCAATGGCACAGACATCTTCTGGGTCTTTTCCATGTTGAAAGGGTAAAGGACATCCCATCAATCCTTTCATGTTGGCGCGATCGATGCAGATCAAAAGGACACCCACAACATGAGTCTCTGCCAGGCTCGATCGCATAACTAGTCACACAGAGCCTCAGGAGGGGAAAGCAATAGTGTCCATGTACCAGTCTTTGGCTTTTTCCAGTGGCTACCGGACGGGCACTTCCAAAGTCGATCAAGGTGACAAGATGATCGTGTTTCCTGTCAATCAAGATGTTTTTCATTGACAGGTCCCCGTGAATGATTCCGACTACGTCTTGTAAATGACGAACTCCCTCCACTACTTGAGATGCTACACGTACACTTGCTTTTTCAAAATCTGGTATGTTGTCAGTCAACCAACTTCCCAGCATGACTCCATCGATGAGGGGCATAACAAGCCTAGGCAACACAACGGCACCTGGAGGTGGCATGGATACATACCACAACCTCACGACATTGTGATGTCTATGGCGATTGCACTGCAACATCGCGGTCAACTCCCTGTCAAAGTAGTCGTAATTGATAAACCGCGGTATTTTAACCACACACTGGATGGTCCCCCCTTCAGAGCCTTTACACAAGTGGAAAAGGTACCCTTTCCTACAGGAGGTGATGTCCAATCACATTGTAAGTCCGACGATTGCAGGACGCTGACCAACCCATCTTGCGTGGCGGAGTACAAGACTGCCTCGTTGAGGAATTCAACATCTGGTGGTGATAATGTAAGGGACATCCCTGTGGCTTTGCTCGACGCTGAGTGCATCTCCGACATTGGAAACTGGAGAGCTGCCTGCAAATTCTCCAGTTTCTAGGAAGTGTGATACGTTTAAATTTTGGAATGAATCAAACACAGCTGGGTGGTTTAATCACCTTGCATCGGCCATCAAATGCCATCTCTTCCAAGCGAGCATGGCATCCCAAAACTGTCCAACATGTCCAAAACTAGGTCGGTCCATATGTCAGAGGGAAAGAGCCAATGCGTTGTTTGTGACTCGGGGGTATAATGCCACACCTTTCCGTCAGCCGATATCTTCGTCTTGGCATCCACACGGACA
The DNA here is from genome assembly GCF_042242905.1 of Orbicella faveolata. Taxonomy (NCBI): domain Eukaryota; kingdom Metazoa; phylum Cnidaria; class Anthozoa; order Scleractinia; family Merulinidae; genus Orbicella; species Orbicella faveolata. The sequence continues at coordinate 26,129,770 of NW_028301576.1, forward strand.
AATGTCATGCAAAGAAAAAATAGCCACCGCTCCATGCTTTGTTTTCAGGGAAACAGTGTAGCATTTATTGCTTTGGATGTCAGCAAAGTGCGAGCCAGTCTCTATGGAAACGGATTGGGAATCGCCTAAAAAAACTCTTCAAATTGTGCAAGCATACCACTGATATTAGATTTACTCACGCGAATGCCTCCACCTGGAACTCCAGCTGGAATAGCACCTGGGTTAGGGTTTAGGGTTTTAGGGTTAGGGTTAGGGTTCGGGGTTAGGGTTAGGGTTAGGGTTATTCCTATGTAGATTCGCCCCCCTCAGTAGTTCCTGGCCCCCCCAAAATTTGCACCTCGCCCCCTTGGTCGTGCAACTGTTAAATTACGTAAGATATTTGCTTTCAAACTTCAAAAAAATTATTCTTGTGCCATCTTGCTGGTTTGATTTCTCCAAGAGTATTTAATGCACATCAGACAAATTTACTGTGTCTTTTGTCTAAACAACGGGCTAGTGAATGGTACCTCTTGCATTCTTGTAATTGTTAAATTACTAGAGATATTTGCCTTTAAACTTCAAAAAAAATTGTTTTCTGTCAACTTGCAGGTTTGATTTCTCCAAGAATATTTGACCAACATCAATGATGTTTTGCGTGCCTTTTGTCTAACAAAAGGGCTACCGAATGATACCTTTGTCATTCGTTTAACTATTAAATTACCTGAGATATTTGCCTTGAAACTTCAAGAAAAATTGTTTTCTGCCAACTTGCAGGTTTGATTTCTCCAAGAATATTTGACCAACATCAACGATATTTAGGGTGCCGTTTATCTAACAAAAGGGCTACGGAATGATATCTTTCTCATTCTTTTAACTATTAAATTACCTGAGATATTTGCCTTCAAACTTCAAGAAAAATTGTTTTCTGCCAACTTGCAGGTTTGATTTCTCAGAGAGTATTTGACCAACATCAACGATATTAAGCGTGCCTCTTGTCTAACAGAAGGGCTACCGAATGATACCTTTCTCGTTCTTGTAACTATTAAATTACGTCAGATATTTGCCTTCAAACTTCAAAAAAAATTGCAAAGTTTGAAAAAAACTTACAAAAAAAAACTTTTTTTGATTTCAAATATAGACTTGTGAAATGTAGAAAGTAAACGGGCTGCATTGCCCATGTCGTCTGGACCTCATAGGTGAAAACCGTGCAGAAAACGGCCCATTGGGGAATTTTTTATGAATTTTTTTGTAGCGACCAGTTGTAAAGGAAAGTTCAGTGCATACTACATGACGTCCCTTTCTTCCCATAAAAAACGGTTGCCTCTGCGCAGGCTTTGGTCAAAGTTTAAGGGTGCAATCTTGACCAATATGTTGTTGAAGGACCTTGTTATTAGAACTGGAGGACCTTTTATTGATATTTTGATGTTATATCATGCTTGTTGATGTTGTAAGGAACCGTTTGGTGTTGATTTTGTGGAAATCGGTTCCTTTGTTGATTAGTTATGACGTCATTTGTGTCGAAACTTTACACCTTAATAACTTTACGAGGTTTTAACCATTTGGCCAGCAAACTGTAGCGTCGGATAGGCCTTGACATAGGCTACGTGCATGCCAAATTTGGTAGCAAATGATAAAATCCTTGCAAAGTTATTAGCGGTTAAAGTTTTATACAAAATGGCAGACACAAGTTTGTTGGTACCATGCCCTCAGCGGTTTTAACGCAAAAACGAGGGGAAACTTTAACTGCTAATAACTCAAAGAGGATTGAACCGTTTGACTTGCAATTTGAAGCAAAGATAGAATGCAACAAGGGTTATTTGTTGTGTGGGTCACGTGAGTGCCAGCCCTCACTCTAAAGTCTGCAAGTATACCAGACTTTTACTGCTTAGAACTTTAAGATAATATTGAGGGAGGCTTTCGAATCTGCAGACATTATAGAGTGCAAAAGTAGCTATCTGTATAGAATGTTGATTTCACCCCTAACTATAATGTCTAAGTATGGGCACTCGTTACTGGAACTTGAGGTTGTCATTAGAGACTAAGGCAAGGTTTTTTTTCCTTCAACGTTTTTTGCAGCTGAGCCAGTCACCATGAGCCGCCGTGTGAAATACACCCCAGCCGAGGACCACGCGCTCCAGGCCTTCGTTGAGGCCAACAAGTTTAACTACCCTGTGACCGGAAATAAATTGTGGATCTTCACAGAGACCCAGCAAGTAACTGATCATTCCTGGCAATCCATGAGGGCCAGGTATATGCTATTGTCAGGGGCCCCTGCGAAGAAGGGCAAAAAGAAGCCCTCAACGAGACCCTCCCTGGGAAGCGGCACTCAGGGAACAATTCCATTTCACCCGTCGTTCACCTCCACCTCCACCCGCCCCACCTCCACCCACCCCACATCCACCCACCCCACATCCACCCACCCCACCTCCACCCTCACCACCTCCACTTGTACCATGTCCACCCGCCCTACCTCCACCCACTCCACCCACTCCTCGATGTCGACAGTTCCACAACAAGTTACTGTGACGGACGCAACGACACAGACAGACGGCACGGGGATGGTCAGCGTCGGGTTTGGCATCCACCTGTTCTGCCCTGTCACGCAGTACAGGCTGGTGGATGTCAGCACCCAAACAGTGCGTCTGCCATCCCAACAGACGTTCGCATTCATTTTAGACATGCATGCACCATGCATTACCATACGCATCATACGTACGTCATACGCCCATACATTCTCTTTGTAAATAAATTTTGTAAATAGACGTTTATATTAGTGTATGTAAGAAAAATAGCCAAAAAAAAATACATAGACCAAAAAAATCACATTATTGTAAATAGTTTCAATTCAACAAAGTTGAATTTTTGTAAATACCTTTGTAACTAGAATTGTCAAATAGAAGATGTTAACTTAAGACTTATTTATTGTAAATGTCACTGTACAAAAAATTGTATATATTTTAACTTCTGTAAAAATAGCCTTGTAAATACTCATTGTTGCTTTAGAACTAGGCTCGGCACTTTATGTCTCCCGTCAGGGATCAAACACGAGTTGGAGTAGCCAATCTCCGAGGAGTGCCCCACGGGAACATCTAGTGTCTTTACAGTCTAAGTTTTTAATTATTTTTGGGGTACAAGAGGGTGTTGATGTGCAACTTGCGGACAGGAAGTCCGTTAGGCTTTCTGGGCAGTTTGTAAGCCCCGGTCTGTCTAATCGCCTCTCACACCCAAAGCCAACTCCACCTCCTCGTGGTGCACCCTGGGTAGCCTGGCCTTGCGGCTAAGGTTAGCAGACGGAGCTCTGGCTGAAAGCTGGAGGGGTTAATCATCCCTTCAGTGGAAAATTGCCTGCAATTGAACACAGTGAGACAAAGAAGATGCAAGAAAACGCGACAGCAGTCATAACAGATGTGCACAAAGATGTAGCCCCTTTAGTCTGGCCTCTCTCCTTCAGACCTGTACAGGTCTTTGGTTCATGAAGGCACACAAGCCTCTCAACCATGACAAGGTAGGACTACTGTGAGAGGAAAATGTAATGATGATTTCCCAGTCCCCCCCTTGCCGTATCAAACGGCAAGAGTACTACCCAGAGACTGAGCGTGTTTGTGGGGCACTCCCCGGGGGTTGGCTACCCCAGCTTGCGTTTGATCCCTGACAAACTGCTCAGTCCCTGGAGGGTATCATCGGGTCACCAGCCCGACTCATTGTCGCCAGGACTATTTACAATATTTACAATTCTATGTGCAATTAAAATATTTACAATTTTATATACAATTTTATATACAATAAATAAAGATACTTTAGATTTTTGATCTGTACAATTCTACTTACAATGATATTTACAGGAGTTCAGCTTGGCTGAACTATGTAATGTTAACTTTTTTGTTTTTTTTTCCAGTTTAGATGCAACGTTCAACACAATGTGGTCCATCAAGTGTCATCAAGAGATTCACCCGCTGTTAAGACAACTGGAACCCCTCTCTCTTCCATACCACACAGAACAAACACAACGCAAGTCCAATCCAGTCAAGTTGAACGACGTGCCTACTTCTTTTTTCTGAAGAGATTCTTCAATTTGTTGTAAATGCGCGCCCATCCTTCTTGTTCCATGAGGTCCTTCAGCCGACGATCGTTATTGATGGTTTTTCGGATATCTGTCGTCGCTGGCAGCTCGGAAAAGTCTCTGAAGGCTTCTTTGAGGAGTTTGGTGTCCTCAGGGTCCCACTCTGTCCGCTTGGGTCCTGTGGACCTGGAAGAGGGATCGTCAAAGTCATCCAGCCAACTGGAGACTTAAGCCTCTTTAGGTACTTCAGACACAGGCAGTGTTGACGTTGCACCTCCTATCTTTGCAAGATAGTTAACATAATTTACAACTTGCTTGACCCTATTTTTTGAAAATGAAAGAAAGTAGAGAGGGGATCTGTCGCAGTGTTTTCTGTACGTCGGTAATGGTGACTTTGTCACAAGCCTCAATCGTTTTGCCAAAGGCACTCCTTATTTGACCCTTTTGTTTTTCGGTGAGCATCTTATGTGTTGGAGATGGTGGCACTACTCCACTGATCATGGTTGATTGCTTTGATGATTTTGCGGAAGGTTGCGACTGGGTTTCAACGGATGGTGGTGCCGGTGGTCTTGTCGCCTTAGATGTAGATGGTGGTGGTGACGCTGGTGGGCTCTGTCTCTCAGGTGTAGTTGATCGTTGTGACGCCGGTGGGCTCTGTTCCTTGGATATAGATGGTGGTGGTGATGCTGGCGGGCTTTTTTCCTTAGAACTTCGCCTTTTCTTTCACGTCCAATAGCCGTTGGATAATGTTAACGGCCTTGATGCCAGTATTCGTCAAGTCCGGCCGTGCGTACCACTGCCTAGAGGTCTTCTCACTATGGGCGAGGACACGCCGCAGGATGGCCCGTTCTTCTGGGCTGCAGCGATCCAGCATCTGCGTGGTTATCATATTTCTCATATCAACAAACGCCATACGCGATCCAAGGTTTACGCCACATTTTTCTATGAAGCCGGAAAGCCTTTTACCAATGGTGCCCTCGCAGAACGCGATTCCATCGGTTGTGATAAAGAGGGCATCCTCATCATGCTTGGCAAAGTCAGGGCGAATTCTGCGGACATAAATGTCCATGAATTTATATTGGTCTGGTAGCATTGGGCAGATTGCTGGTCCATCCTTTCTGCGCTTGTGCTTTGCCACTAGCATGACTTTGCAACCATCTTGGACTTTACCTGAGGTGTACTCGTGCAAGGTGGCGTTATTCAGCGGCCCGGGGCGAGTACCAGTGTCTAAGGAGAACTTTGTCAGCAAGAAATCCCTGACGTTGACGAACTATTTAGTAGTAAGTTCCTTTCCACGACCCGCTTGAATTAGCAGCCTCTGGGCTTCGTTGTATGCGTCGCTGGACTTGATCTGAGAGAGCTCCTCCAGAGTGAGAAGTCCCTCGGTTTCGTCTACCATGCGCTTGTTTTTCACATGGTAGGTCTGGCTGTCCACGCTCGAACGCCAGCCCTTGATGTCCTTCTTGAGGGTGTTGAACCTAGCCATCAAGTCAGGGTGGACAGCTGGGGCGCTCTTGTTAAAGCGTTCGTGCGTGACGAAACCAAGAAACTTCTCATACGAAGTCAAATACGATATGATGGTACCAGGCTTCTTAGTGCCATTGGTCAAGTGGGGCTTGACCCAAAGCTTCCACACGGCATCACCTTGGTGATCAAGGAGGCAAAGGATGTCATCACCCTTTGGATCGATGGTCTCGATCAGTGATCGCATCTGGGATGCATGCTGGAGACGTATTGATCTCTTTTTGTCGCCAGCTGTCGGCCGCGAGAGAAACTCGTAGAAGAGTACAAGCCACCGATGGCGGGCCGTTGATGGATGAGCTGATGTAAAGTACTGAGCTGCGGTGGCGTCGCAATCCTCGCCTTTTTCTAGAGGTTTTGCTGACGAATGATGTGATTGGTCATCCGATTCTGATTCGGAATCCACTGTACTGGCGGTGTCAGCTTCAGCTGTTGCAGAAGGGATGGCAGATGCAGCGGCAGAGGTGGAGACAGATGCTGCGGCCGCGGCAGAGAGGGCGGCAGATGTAGCATCATCGGGGATGGCAGAAGGTGTGGAAGAGGAGGAACACGGGCAGCAGGAGCCAGGACCAGTGATGAATGGTGTTTTGGGAGAACCTCAACGATTGCTGGAGGTGGTGGTACTAAGTGGTCCTCAAGCTCCGCCAACCCTGTGTACAGAGTGGCCATCTTGAGGTAGCGTATGTGCGCTTTAGAACTTCTGTCAAGCCCATGCATAGAGGGATTCTCCAGGTGCCGTGCCATGTCTAGTACCAGTTGATTACACCCAGGCACTGGGCACCACTTCCTTTGTCGGCCTTTCACTGGCTGTTTACCCTTTCTGGCCTGCCTCTTTCCTCGCTTAGCAGCACCAGCACGTACGATGGATAGCAGTTTGTCAACTGCCTCATCCGCCAGATCGCCTTTCTTGACGTGAACGAGAAGATGGCGCCGCAGGTCGTTCCCGTTGAAAGAACAGTTGGAGAGAGGGCACGCTTTCTTCTTATGATGCGATCTAGTAGTCTTGTGAGTCGATGGCGATCCTGAAGGTGAGCTGACAGGAGAGGCAGTGTGCTTAGGCCTCTTTGAGGTGGGAAGCGGAGACGATGCTCGAGGTTTTTTGTTTGCAGTGTCATCATCAGAGTCATCATCAGTGGATGATTCACTCTCATCGGCTGGGACGTATACCGAGGTCTGGTCACTGTCCTCGTCAGACTCCTGTTTTTTATCGCGTTCTGAAGGTGGTCTGGCTTCATCTTTTGATTTCTCGAACTGTCTTAAAATGTCAACCGATTTGCATAGGCTCTTTGCATACTCTATTATCTCTGTAGAGAGATCCTCGCCGCTGTAGTGTCCGCCGATTTTTGGCATTCGGTCGTACAAGCAGTAGAAAGAATGGATCATGACTAATAGCTTTGCGCGCTACAGTTTCCGATTTGTCCATGTGGAGGCAATTGGCTGCCTCTGCAAAGAACACGAGGTCATCGATCTCTTCTTCGAGTTTTTGAGACGATGTTGCCTTGGGGTCAAATCGTACAGGAATATTATATTCGAAACCCTCTTCCAGACCCAGTTCTGCTAATGCGTTCCTGTCGCCATTAGAAGCGCACCTCAGCGTAGCCATTGTTCCAGGTATTTCACCTTCCATTGTTGACTGGATGATGACGAGCACTACATAACAAATTCTTGCAACAAAAGTTTGTCAAGCAAAGCCTCAACAATAAGACATGTACATCAGAACAAAGCTAAACTTTAACTGCTGCTATCTCTAAGAAAACTTAACTCCTTTTTTCTAAGATTAAGCCTGAAGTTTGCCCCTTGGGGCGACAACTAAACCTCTAAATCTAAGGTCGAGTCTTCAAAAATATAACCCTTAAGTTTCTAGTCAAACGGTTAAATTCTCTTTAAGTTATAGGCATTATAAGGTTTTGAGTACTTGCAGAGATTATAGTGACAAGTGAAACCAACATGCAGAACGCTCGTGACGTATTCTATAATGTCTTCAAATTTCAGAACCTAACTTATTTTTCCTTAAGAGTTATTCGCGGTTAAAGTTTAGCCTCGTTTCCACATAACCAAGCGTGCAATGCACACATGGGTAATTTTGTGGCGAAACTTTGAACGCCAATAACTCTGTGAGAATTTAATCATTCCCTTTCATTTTTGCCACGAATGTAGCCTTCATTAAGGGGTATGTAACACAAAAAAAATTTGAGGAATGATTAAATCCTTGCAAAGTTATTAGCTGTCGAAGTTTCGACACAAATGGTGTCATATTACGTAAACAAAGGAATCGATTTCAAAAAAATTAACACCAAACGGTTCCTCAGCATCAATATATTAATACACATAGGGACCTCAAGTTCTAGTAACGAGTTCCCACAGCATGCATAAATGGTCAAACAATGCACCCTTAAACTTTGACCTGAGCCTGCGCAAAAGCGATTGCATCTTATCAGAACAAAATGTGCTTGGAAGTTGCTCTAGCATCTTACACACCTTTTCTGATAGTTGTATCGTTTCTGCGCAGTGTTCTAAGGGTGCCAAAAAGCAGAAATAACGGAGCTCAAAAAAGCGTGTACTCACCCACTGAAGTCTTGAGGAAGAGTGGCCTCATGTAGGCTGCACCAAAATGTATAAAATAAAAAAAAATTGTTAAAAATTCCCATTTTATTATTTTATCCCATTTGATGCGATTTTCAGCAAATAAAAGATCATTACCTGTATTTTAAGGCTGCAGTGCTAAAACAGCTTTCAATTTTCTCTGAATTGGCCAGAATTTAAACCAAAGTTAACTGTTTGCAAACAGTTATTTTTCATTTTTAAAATGTTCCTTCTATGTAGAGATTTCTGTTTTGACCATCGTAAAAACGTCAATCGATAATTGCGAGGCCCTTTTTTGTACTGTGTAATTTTTGTTAATTATTAACTTAAACTTAATTTTTTACGAGGCTATAAAAGTTGTTCACCTCGCCCCCCTCACTTCTATGAACTTTTGCTGAATTTGATTTGGATTTTAAGGGTTAGTCAAAAGTAATTACACTATTTTGTAACCCTTGTCAAGACCTTTCCATTGATGTAAAAAGCTCTTGAAAATGTTAAAACTACAAGATTTAAAATCAGAATCAGGAGGTAGCACCTCGCCCCCCTTTAAATTTTTTTATTTTTTGGAAAGAAAAAGTCATGAAATCATTACATTTTAATCAATCACAATGAAACTTGAAACACACATAGCCCTATTATTAGGTTACATTTTAACAGAGTTTTGTGTCTTTAACCCTGAAGATTATGCATTTTATAAGCTAAAATATCCACAACCTTTTTTTTGCATAAAAACTCAATTTGCTGACTTTGCAACTTAATTACGCCTTTTGTTTTCAACGAAATAATGTGAAAATAATATATGTTATGTATCAAAGACCTTTCTATCTCGTGCAAAATAATTAGCGTAAAATCATGAAAGTGGAGTAATTTATGATTGTTTAAACACACTATCTAAGTGCTGAATTAAAAAAAAACACACAACTTTCACTGTAAGTCATATCCACTAGTTTTAAAGATTTTCAAAACAACTTGTATTTGAAAGACCTTTTATTGGCATCAAAAACCATGAAATAAAAAAGGTGAAAACTGATAACAAAAAGGCCACAGACAGAAAAATTTAACGGTTGTATTCCTTTCTGTGATATTTTTTGATGCAATTTGAGGGTTTTGAAGAGTCTTAAGAAACAAAAGTTTGATTCAGTTTCCGCCATTCGTTCAGAATCAGATTCACAATCATATAGCTACATTTGAGATAATTTGTTTTTAAAACTTGTTGTTTCTTTGCCGAGTTAGCCTAAGATTTAAAAAACCCTATAAATTTCAATTTGTCTTTTTCTGACATACCTTTGTATTTATCAAATTTTTCTACAGAACATAGATTTTACAAAGATTTTGATTTTACTAATCGATAGCAAAGGTGTTGCTCTATTTATTGTGTAATTCTAGTGACATGATGATAACTAAAATTTTCATGAAGTTTTAAAAAAATGTCCCCTTGCCCCCCTCTATTTTTGGTTTTTGCTTAACAATTTATCGACTTTAATGGTGTAGAAAAAACTAATTACACCATTCGAAAGGTCGTCAAAAGACCTTTCAAATGGTATATATGGTTTATGAAAATATAAAATCTGAAGCGTGAAATTTACGTTTTAATTTTTGTGATGAAGTTGCACCTAGCCCCCCAAATTTTTTGAAGTCGCAAAAAATTCTTAAAAAAAAGCATTTCAACGGATCAAAATGAAACTTACCACACATGTAGCCAAATAACCAATCATTAATTGTGTAAAGTTTCATGTCCTACACCTCAAGATTAGGGAAGATATGGTCTCTTAAGTGAAGGTCACTCATTTTTTTAAAAAAAGTTAAGTCTTATCCTCGGTTAATGTCTGATGTGACTTATATACCCTCACGGCATTTTTTTGCCAAACAAAAATTTCTCAGATCGACATAAAGGGTTAGGTAAAAGTGTTACAGTGGAGACCTTAAGGACCAAATCTAAGGCCTGCTGCTGAAATTTGGGCCTTTTTTGACGAAATCCGAGCGATTCTCCCAAGGTCGCACCTCGCCCCCAAAAATCGACTTTAACCTTAAATATCTCAACGACTTTTTAATTACGCAACCTGAAATTTTGCATGCACCTAGATAAAGATTAGTTCTCTGCGCATGGCAATTTTCAACCCAATCAGAGGTTTCAAAATATATGTTTTCGCGATTGGTGCAAGAGGTGGGCGACGTGCTACCGGAGGAACCTAATTAGGGTTAGGGTTAGGGTTAGGGTTTAGGGTTTAGGGTTGGGGTTGGGGTTGGGGTTGGGGTTGGGGTTGGGGTTAGGGTTTAGGGGTTAGGGGTTAGGGGTGGTGCACGAATGTGAACCAGGGTTACCATTTCACAGCAAATTATTTCAGTGATCCCTGTCTCTTGCACGAGAGGTTCTTAAGGAGCATGTCAAGCCCATTCAGTCAACAAGCTCAGTTTTAAGCTAAGTTGTCCAGATTTTCTGTCTGATGGCAACCGGACCAAAGTGCTCGCTCAGTAAAATGTTGCCACATTCCTTACAAAGGAACATTTGAAGTGCTATTTTCCATGGTTCTTGGCGTTTAGCAAATGGTGCCTTTAAATTCTATTGCTAAGAATAGAAAGCGCTTCGTCTCCGGAGATCGTCGTATCTTAAGTAGCAGCTCTCAGCTTTTACAACTCTTGTGACGAGAGATGAAATTGAAACAGACTTTGATAGCCATTACCGAAGCCTTAATCACACCCACTAGCGAAAGCTTAGCTCAATCCTTTTCCTTTCGATGTCGTCTTATTTCGAAACAGTGTGAACACACAACTCACCGAATCTTCCAGTACTGAGTTTGATGTCCAGCTTGAGTTTTGTAGCTCTTCGCGTCTAATCCGCACTTCAATCTGAAAGAAAAACATATAATCAAAAACTATATCTCACCATTCATCACCAAAACCAGAATTCTCCGACACTAGTGAAAATACTTCACTCAATCATTTCTCCGCCAAAGTTTCAAAAACTAATAACCTAATAACCAGCGCAATTTCTATGTTCAAGACCTCGCACTTGGCTTCTATGTTTTCCGAAAATGATCAACCGCAATTGATTTCTCGGCTCAGTAAAGTTAATGTCCTTACTCCATGTAATCAGTGATGTACTCATTTTTCTACCAAACACAAATTCAAAATCTGAAATGGACTGTTTTAAACGAGAATCAAGCAGTGGTTCTCACTCAACTCACCGGATCTCCAAGCTCCGTTCTCGTTGAACTACTGGAGGTTTGTTTTCGTCCGATGCCCGCTTTTCTCTGAGGAACAAAACAAAAGAAATGATTAATGTTAAAGGATGTGAATCAGGCGCTACTACGCACCTTGCAAATCTGTTCTTTCTTGTTATTGATCTTTTCTTTCAGAAAATTCTCTTTCCATCTTATTGACTGATGATTTCGGTTTCCTAGGTTGACGAAAAAATCTCCCTCAGTGACTTTTTTTGGAACAAATGGTGCACGAATGTGAACCAGGGTTACCATTTCACAGCAAATTATTTCAGTGATCCCTGTCTCTTGCACGAGAGGTTCTTTAGGAGTATCTCAAGCCCATTCAGTCAACAAGCTCAGTTTTAAGCTAAGTTTTCCAGATTTTCTGTCTGATGGCAGCCGGACCAAAGTGCTCGCTCAGTAAAATGTACCCACATTCCTTACAAAGGAACATTTGAAGTGCTATTTTCCATGGTTCTTGGCGTTTAGCAAATGGTGCCTTTAAATTCTATTGCTAAGAATAGCAAGCGCTTCGTCTCCGGAGATCATCGTATCTTAAGTAGCAGCTCCCAGCTTTTACAACTCTTGTGACGAGAGATGAAATTGAAAGACTTTGATAGCCATTACCGAAGCCTTAATCAGACCCACTAGCGAAAGCTTAGCTCAATCCTTTTCCTTTCGACGTCGTCTTATTTCGAAACAGTGTGAACACACAACTCACCGAATCTTCCAGTACTGAGTTTGATGTCCAGCTTGAGTTTTGTAGCTCTTCGCGTCTAATCCGCACTTCACTCTGAAAGAAAAACATAATCAAAAACTATATCTCACCATTCATCACCAAAACCAGAATTCTCCGACATTAGTGAAAATACTTCACTCAATCATTTCTCCGCCAAAGTTTCAAAAACTAATAACCTGATAAACAGCGCAATTTCTATGTTCAAGACCTCACACTTGGCTTCTATGTTTTCCGAAAATGATCAACCGCAATTGATTTCTCGGCTCAGTAAAGTTAATGTCCTTACTCCATGTAATCAGTGATGTACTCATTTTTCTACCAAACGCAAATTCAAAATCTGAAATGGACTGTTTTAAACGAGAATCAAGCAGTGGTTCTCACTCGACTCACCGGATCTTGAAGCTCCGTTCTCATTGAACTACTGGAGGTTTCTTTTCGTCCGATGCCCGCTTTTCTCTGAAGAACAAAAGAAAAGAAATGATTAATGTTAAAGGATGTGAATCAGGCGCTACTACGCACCTTGCAAATCTGTTCTTTCTCGTTATTGATCTTTTCTTTCAGAAAATTCTCTTTCAATCTTATTTTATTGACTGATGATTTCGGTTTCCTAGGTTGACGAAAAAATCTCCCTCAGTGACTTTTTTTGGAACAAATGATATAATAATCACACAGGAAGTAATTAACTTTCAATTAGTAACTGGAGCCGCCAAGTACTAATCGACTTACACCTTGAATGTTCAAGCATTTAAGTGCTGAAACATTCAAACGCCTAAGCATTTCGATGGACTGACTGAAAAGAGATTTGCCTCTATTTACCGAAAAGGATTTACTGAAACTGATTTCTTGGCTAAATAAAGTTAACGGCCGAGCTCCCTCTTATCAGCGATGCTCGCATTTTTCTGCTCAACGGAATTTGAAATCCGACATTTTTGGGCTGTTTCAAATGAAAATAAAAGGTGCACGAATGTGAACCAGGGTTACCATTTCACAGCAAATTATTTCAGTGATCCCTGTCTCTTGCACGAGAGGTTCTTTAGGAGCATGTCAAGCCCATTCAGTCAACAAGCTCAGTTTTAAGCTAAGTTGTCCAGATTTTCTGTCTGATGGCAACCGGACCAAAGTGGTCGCTCAGTAAAATGTTCCCACATTCCTTACAAAGGAACATTTGAAGTACTATTTTCCATGGTTCTTGGCGTTTAGCAAATGGTGCCTTTAAATTCTATTGCTAAGAATAGAAAGCGCTTCGTCTCCGGAGATCGTCGTATCTTAAGTAGCAGCTCCCAGCTTTTACAACTCTTGTGACGAGAGATGAAATTGAAACAGACTTTGATAGCCATTACCGAAGCCTTAATCACACCCACTAGCGAAAGCTTAGCTCAATCCTTTTCCTTTCGACGTCGTCTTATTTCGAAACAGTGTGAACACACAACTCACCGAATCTTCCAGTACTGAGTTTGATGTCCAGCTTGAGTTTTGTAGCTCTTCGCGTCTAATCCGCACTTCACTCTGAAAGAAAAACATATAATCAAAAACTATATCTCACCATTCATCACCAAAACCAGAATTCTCCGACACTAGTGAAAATACTTCACTCAATCATTTCTCCGCCAAAGTTTCAAAAACTAATAACCTAATAAACAGCGCAATTTCTATGTTCAAGACCTCACACTTGGCTTCTATGTTTTCCAAAAATGATCAACCGCAATTGATTTCTCGGCTCAGTAAAGTTAATGTCCTTACTCCATGTAATCAGTGATGTACTCATTTTTCTACCAAACGCAAATTCAAAATCTGAAATGGACTGTTTTAAACGAGAATCAAGCAGTGGTTCTCACTCAACTCACCGGATCTCCAAGCTCCATTCTCGTTGAACTACTGGAGGTTTGTTTTCGTCCGATTCCCGCTTTTCTCTGAAGAAAAAAGAAAAAAAGTGATTAATGTTAAAGGATGTGAATCACGCGCTATAAATACGCGCCTTGCAAATCTGTTCTTTCTTGTTATTGATCATCTCTTTTAGAAAATCCTGTTTGAATCTTACTTTATTGACTGTGATAATTTCGGTTTCCTAGGTTCAAGAGAAAATCTCCCTCAGTGACTTGTTTTGGAATAAATGGTGCAATAATCACACAGGAAGTGATTAGCTTTTAATTAGTTACTGGAGCCGCCAATTACTAATCGACTTACATCTTGAACGTTTAAGCATCTAAGTTCAGTTTTAAGCTAAGTTTTCCAGATTTTCTGTCTGATGGCAACCGGACCAAAGTGGTTGCTTAGTAAAATGTACCCAAATTCCTTATAAAGGACCATTTGAAGTAATATTTTTCATGGTTGTTGGCGATTTACAAATTGTCCCTTTATATTCTGTTGCTAAGAATAGGAAGTGCTTAGTCTCCGGAGATTGCCATGCGTTAATGAATTTGATGGTAGCAGCTCCCAGCTTTTGTCGTCTTATTTCGTAACAATGTGGACACACTCACCGAATCTTCCAGTAACGGGTTGGACGTCCAGCTTGAGTTTCGTAACTCTTCGCGTCTAACCCGCACTTTGCTCTGAAAGAAAAAGAAATAATGAAAAAAATCATCATTCATGACATTCATCACCAAAACCAGAATTCTCTGACACTAGTGAAAATACGTCACTCGAATAATTCTTTGCCAATGTTTCAGAAAATAACAGCCTAATAAACAGTGAACTTTCTACGCTAGGACCTCACACTTGGCCTCCCTGGTTTTGGAAAGTGATCTACCGTAATTGATTCCGCGGCGAAGCAAGAGTGCGCCCTGACTCCATTCAACAAATGTTTGCATTTTTCTGCCAAACGTAAATTAAAAATCTGACTTTCTTGAATATTTTCATGGAGAATCAAGCGGTGGTTTTCACTCAACTCACCGGACCTTCCAGCTCTGACGTCTCTGTACCACTACACGTAGGTTCTCGTCGGATCCGCACTTTTTTCTGAGAAAAATAAATACAAATAAATAAATTATGCTGTGAATCACGGGGCTTAAAGTGCAATTCTCACATTCTAGGGTATATCCCTCGCACAACACATTTCCACGTCAAACTGAACTGACACTTTGAACATTTGTTCTTTCTCTCGCTCAAATAAGATCGAAGACGAACTAGTCTCACTTAAAGCAATGTTAAAAGAAACCAAACTGCATAGATAGATAGCTTTTTAAATTTGACATTGACTTACCGCACCTTGACATTTCTCTTGTCTGCCAGAGCATCATGGTAACCAACCCCAATTGAACTAATGGCTGGCGTTTGGAACAAACCCTGTGCGTGTTTTAGACAAACATAAAAGAAGAAAGCATTAAGTCTCGTTTGATAGCAGCCAGATGTAAAAGATAAATGGTTTTCTATAATTATCAAGTACACTAAGAGGTCTTTAGAAATCTAAAGCGTTGCAAGGAAATTACAACGCGTCCCCCACATCGCCTTGTGGCGTTGCTTTTGCGGCAATCTCATCGAAGAGACATGTATTGCAAAACTCTCTTACCGGAGGCGAATCGAGGCTCATTTCGTCAGAAGTGTCAGAATATTCCCTGTTGGGCCTGTTAACGATGGCTGTAGTCAATGGCTGCAATGAGATAAAGAAAATAGGCAATGTATATTAATGACATGTAGGACTTTCTCATTTTGAAGCTGGCAGGTTTGGTCGAACAATTAAACTACGGTAGCAAACCAAAACGGCCCTCAACGTCTCATCTGTCACACCCCTACCAGTCTGTTGTGGGTCGTTCAGTGACATTAAATGTTGCATAAATAGGCAGCGCCCAGTAGAAACTTCCTAGATCATCTTGATAGCCGTAAAATGCCCACGGGCAGCTTGCAAAATCAGCCGACACCACATTCATGGTAAACAAACTTAAAAATGTGAAAATCCGGCCTATAAAATCGGTCAGTTATTTGAAACCACAAAGCGAGTACTCCGTTTTTCTTTCTTGTAGACTTCACTCATTGTTAAAAAAACAAATTTCAATGCTAATGACCGGCCTGGTTAAGCGCTTAATCCATTGAGTGTTTCTCTGTTCAAAAAGCTCCCACCTGGAATACGTGGTCGCGCTCCCGCGACATAATTCCGGGATAAGACAGTGGCGAAAGACGACTCAGTAACAAACTAAGAGAAGCTGCATGATTCCTCTTTCTTTCTGAGTGCAAGCATAACATAGCTTGCAGAAAAATGATGAAACATGAAACATGCTACATGCCGCACGACACTCTGTTGGCGCAACAGCTACTAAATGAGAATGCACTCTAAAACCGACTAAATAAGGGTGTTCGGTGTGATCGTAATTGACAGCTTCTAAGACGAAACGCCCACAAAAAGAACATCTGCTTTAAATAAATCGATCTTCAGAAGGGTAAACAACGTTGAAATCTCCTCCAAAAGAAATTACTAAAAGGCGGAACACCACATACATGACTTTCTTTGGTGGTTTGTTTCGTTAAAAAGTAATAAATAAAAACAGCAAGAAAGGCAAGCACTGAAGAGCCCTGCCAGTTAATCGTGCCGGTTAATTGCACTATAACACCCACACAAGGTCGAATTCCGGGCGCCACTAACTAATCTTAAAAAAACATCTGTGTTGTAAATCTTCAAACATGCGCTGCGTAACTCTGTTGTTCTTTAAAAGACAGCAGAGATCCTATAGACAAACTTGACAGCTTCCAGATAGTCTGCTGGCAGCTGGTTTTTTCTCTTAGGATCACTTAGACCAGTGCTTGGTCATCGCGGACACAAAAGGGCAGTATGAAGGCGAGACGAGAAAACACCGTCTGCGGACTCTTTTTAACTTTTCAAACCCTCCGTCAGCCCAACAATGGAGTACCTGATTAGTCAATATGTGCCCTATGACAGATAGCTGACAGGAGGGAAAATAAAGTGTCATAAGTTTGGCGCGAAGCATAACAAAAAGAGTCTCGAGCGAGCATGCGATAGCGTATCATCCTGTTTGAGTTGACTAGCTTACACGACTCCAACAGTTCGTGACATTTGTACATTTGCCGTTGTCTTCGGTAACTCAACCTTTTTTGTCTCTTCACTCCTATTCATGAAGGGGACTTCATGTCGTATAAAGACCGTGCTATGGCAACATTTTTAGAGGTCATAGGTCTGCTTGATTTCCGCTGTTATCTGCATGTCGAGTTTGCACCTCTATAATTGCCATGTGTTTATGCATTTTTGAGGCTCATTTCTATTGTAAGACATGTTTTTAAGTCTCCAAGTATTCGCTTTCGAAGGAAAAAATATGAGATTTACAGTGAAAATGTTGCTTACGTGCATTCTATATTGTGACGCTGGGCCCGGCTGTGATTAGAACTGTTTGCAAGTACAGTAGGTAGATTCTTACCACAGAAAATTTGTCCTCGTACGTTTTTCTTAGGAGACGCCGTAGCCTTACTTCAAGTAAGCTATACGTTCCTCTGGAGACATTCGTATATTTCTTGGACCTATACCTGATCGAGCTCATGTTTCTCGAGCCTGATGTATAGGTTTAGTCCTCCTTTTGTTCGTTCTGACACGACATGATTCAAATGTAGTTGTTTATGGGCAACTCTTGATTGTTTTTGCCTTCGGCTTAAATAAACCTCACATCAATTTGATGACTAATAAAATATATATATAAAAAACATTGTAATCATGTTTAAAGTAGGACAGTGTTTAACTAAACAAGTAATCAACACTTTTTACTATTCCCTTGTTTACCACGTAAATTTACCTTGCTAACCACGTAAATCATCGAGACTTGTGTGTACCCATATGTACTCATATGTACTCATATGTACTCGTGAGGTGTTTTAGACTCGGCTTTTCTGGTTTTTTTTTACCTCTATTAGGTGGCAAACACCTCGTGCGCGACTACTATCCATTTCCCCGAGGGTGGCCGTTTAATAGGGGTTGAAGTGTACATGAAAGATTTTAAAGACATTTCTTGTCACATAGATATCCAAAGGAAACATTTTGATAGGAAGAGTGAGAGTTTGTAAGTGAGTGTAAAGAACAGAACAGAGATAACTCTTTTTCATCCACAGTACAGTGAACGAATTGTCAAACTAATTCCTGCTTGCCGACAAAGAGTGAAATGGAATGATATAACTCTTGCAAACAGATTTCAGATCACAAGTATTTCATATCTTGTTCTGCCCGTATCAAATCACTCAGAACTCAATACATACATACTCAATTTTTTGGCAGACACACTACTGTCTTTATTACCTGGAACTTATTAAGCGAGATTAAACATCCCATGGAACATCAGATGACTTATCACAACTATCGAGCAACTTATAAGCTACATAAAACTGATTACCTTAAGTTTTACTCTGTCGTCTGACGAATTTGTTGAGAAGAGGCAACTTGATCTGAAACGTACGATGAATTTCACAAAGTATAACAAACATTTTCCATAGTCATTTTATAAGAGCAACAGACCACACTTTTAATGGGTTTATAGGCGGTAATAACCCACTTAAAAACTTTCCTCATGTTCTCCCAAATAATAATAATAATCGAATATTTCCTCAGGATAACCCTTCAGTATAAAGTACTGTTATCAACGGGGTCCTGCTAAGAATTAAAAACTAATAAACAAGAATTATTAAGATATATAAAATAAGATACATATTAAAAACCGTTAAAAATACAATAGAAATTACAAGTAATAATCGTCTAAGGCTTTCCTAAATAAAACTCTAGAATTAATGTTTCTTAAACTTAAAGGCAATAAATTAAAAATCGAGGCACCTAAAAAATAAAAGCTACGGCGTACAAAATCCAGTCTGACTTTTGGCATAAGTGCGTTCATATTACCCCTGTAAAGCCATAGAGAGGTAGTGTGCTCTACTGCTTAAATAACTCACGGCTAGGTCTTACCACTTACGCACACTAGTACGGAATTGTAAAATGTACTTACCACGGTTCCAAGCCGGTTAGACGTTAGCTCAGTCACTTTTCATCTAAAATAAGCCCCTGTTTTACCGTTCGGCTGAGCAGAACAGTCAAGGCCACAACGCCAAATGAAGAAACCATTGGAGGGTAAGTCTAGTGCCAGCAGCCGCAGTAATTTCAGCTCCAATAGCATATACAATGGTATAGACTCACAAATGATGGACATAGCATGTGGGGTTCCACAGGCGTCTGTTCTTGACCCACCTCTATTTTTGACTTACATAAACGACATAACTGCTTCAAGTTAAGTGTTTTCTTTCACATTATTTGCTGATCACACAAACATATTCTATAACAGTACAAGTTTGAATCAGTTACTCTTAATGACTAATAATGAGCTAGCACAGCTTTCGGTTTTGCTTCAAAGCAAATAAATTATGTTGAAATATTTCTAAAACAATATATATTCTCAAATAGGAAAAATGTTAAGAATGAAGACCATCAATCTTAAGATAGATGAACGCATCATAAACAGAGCTAGCGAATGCAAGTTTGTAGGTTCAATTAAAGTTGAAAACCTAACATGGAAACCTCACATCAATTTTATAACTAAAAAAATATATAAAAAAACATTGTAATCATGTTTAAAGTAGGACAATGTTTAACTAAAAAAGTAATCAACACTTTATACTACTCCCTTGTTTACCCATATGTCCACAATTGTAATATTAGTTGGGCCAACAATTATCGTACAAGATTGTCTAGAATTGTGACACTTCAAAAAGGAGCGGTTAGGAATGTAAGCTTAAAGATTAAGTATGGAGGGAGTCCAGTTAATACCTAGGAATATCTCTTTTTACGTTTAAATTTCATAACAATCAGTTTCCTAAAAATATGACAAATCTTTTCCCAGCTAATTCCCAAATACGTAGTTATAATACACAGCATGCAGATGACCACGTAAACCATCGAGACTTAGACAATACTCATTGGCCTACCAAAGGTCCAAAAACATGGAACAGAATAGATAGCAAAATATGTTAAATCTAATCATTACATTTATCTAAGAAAAAGATGAAAAGTAATATAATTGACAAAACAGCAGTGGCGAACTATCCCTGTAATAAAAATGCATATTAATTTTCTTGCTTCTTTGTTTACTTTCACGAGAATTTTGGATAACAATAATGGCAGATGAGAAGATTTCAAAATTGGCATAAGCTCTATTTCTCATCATTAAGTCTATTATAATGACGTGAAAACCTAGCTAAGTTGCAGTTGACCTCAATTTTAAAGGGATCTATAACTACAACCAATTTTTTTGCTTTTTTGTAGACTCCATCACTATGTAATTTAGCAGTGACTCTAAAATAAGATAAACAATGCATTAGTGATGGAAGGAATAAAATGAAATGAATTGACAGTGAAAATGAAATGCATGATTGCAAAGCTGACACTTAAAGGAATTGACGGACTACCAAACTCGCTATGTCCAGACATAGTTAGGATTGTTTTTAACCAACAAGCAGAAGGTTTTTATAAGAAGGGAAAGTAGCGTCCAGGGACCGCTTAATCCCTTACTAATTAATATAACTACTGAAAAAGCAATAACAAAATAATCAAGTTCGTGCCAATCATTCAACTACAAACTTCTAGGGATAGACAAGAAAATCGGCACAGATTCATTAAGGATATTTATGTAGTAGAAATAAAAGTTAAGGTGGCTCAAAACAGTTTCCAGCAATTAGATTATGATGGGTCATTATAACCACTCTATCACTTGATGCTATCTCATAACCACCTGAAAGTTTTCAAACATTTAAGTTTTTTGATACCATGATTGTAGCATCAAGTGATAAGGAGTGGTTATAACGACCCATCAAAATCTAAACGCTAAGTTTCCAGCACTCAGATTTTCATGGGTCCTTAAAACCACTCTTAATCACTTGATGTTACAATCATGGTATCAAACAACTGCCCAACCATTGGTCAAACATGTTCTTATCATTGTCGTGACACAATAGACTACCATAGAAACAGTTTCACCTGCTAAAAACACCCTTAATTACAACTTTAGGAGCCCTTAATTCAAAAACAGCAGGATAACATTTTTTCATACTATCAATATTTCAAAAGCATGATAAGACGCAATATTTAGCATGCTCATCAAATAATCAAATGATCAGGTGATAAAGAGTGGTTAATCCGGAAACTGGAAACTGTTTTGAGCCACCTTTAAGCCCCTCTTGGTCCGTGCCTGTGTATTGGTTATTTCACAGATACCCCAAACTACCCAGCAGCAATCCACCTCTTAGACAACCTCCAGGATCATCAGAGGCATTCCCCTATCCGCCACCTAGGGGACGCGCCGTATAGGCCAGAGGGAGGCCCACAGTATCAAATTACCTACCTGACCACATCAAAATCTCAAAAAAACTTTAATTAAATATGATAAAGAAAGAGCGCAATGCCTCTGAAACTCTAAGCAGTTCACACGGGCCTCTGTCGGTATGAAATCAATCAGAGCTTGGAGAAAATAGCTCCACTTTAACTAAGTTAATTGAAGGCGGTTTTACCCGACAAAAACGAAACTAATCATCAAAAGAAAACTGAGAGAGCAAAGGCTTTTTATGTAATGTACCAGGCCGAGTAGCTACTCAACTCTACGCACCTCAGAGAAAAATCCAGCCACCGCCACTGAGTCCCGATGGTGGCGAATTGACGTCTGGCCAGCAGATGATATATGCCTCGATCTAGACACTGGCACAGGAGAGAGAACCAACATGAATGACATCAGACCATCATGATATGGGGTCAATTAACTTCGTTCACCATTGACCGAGAAAATTGAACTTGAGGTGATATTTTTATTTTGGGCTTTGGAACCTGGGAAATCGCGGAAGATTCGGTTGCCAGGTTACATCGGTAGTAGTTATTTCGTTCCCAGGATAGCTCGGTAGATAGGGTCGCAGAGACTTGTTGGATTTTAGCACGGTTTTACCCGAATTAAATCCCACAAGTCCTTGCAACCCTTTGGAATATCTACCGAGAGACCCTGGGTACTAAGGATATCTGATATATATTTGTGCGTTGACCACTGGACCGATGTATCAGAGGCTCAAGAAAACTGTGCATGTGTTTCTTCGCACAAGTGAGTAATGAACTGAAGTGAAAAACGTTTTACGTCGTTGGCGTCGGAAGGTAAGCTGTTGCTTTGTTTTATTATATCCAACGAAGCGATTTTTGATGATGTTCGGCATTAGTATTTCCTCCTGTCTGCTCATCACTTAGTTTTTGACATTCGACAACGAGTGAGTTAAACATGAGGATTTTGGTATTGTTTTGGGCATGAGGTCATCTTGAGATCTGTTTTGCCTATTTGTTGAAACTTCTGGCATAAAATCCCTGTGTTATTTGTGTGCAACAAACTATAGGCAGTGTTGGAGTGCTTTCAATACAATGATAGCATGTTTTTGTCAGCAACGACGGGCACATGAAAACTTGTGTGTTATGTTTCACAGAATGCTTTGCCATCATGTTACAGTAGACAAAAATTGAAATGAAACCATTCAAACTGGACTTTTTCACTACCACTTTATAAATTGCCGCTTAACTACTATTGGCAAATAATCATAACTCGTGGCAGAAAAAGGTGAACCACCAACATTGAGATTTGTAGAAAGGTTACATTCAAAAATGCTGTCAGTACTTAAATGAACACTCTTTTTCTTGCTAAATTTCGCAGGTAAAGTTACTCTTCTGGCTGGAATAAAAGTTAACCACTGAAGGTATTTTAAGTTTGCACTGGTCAACTGAGAATTGCAACACCATCTCTTGTCCTAGTTTTTGGAAATGAGTAGCAATACCTTTGCTGCTTGTTGACTGGTGCTAATCCATTACAGGTTAGATGGGGAACATTTGGGGGTCTGGGTGCGGCGAAAAATTAACACCGCATCACTGCAAGATGAAACACCATCACCACAGCATATATTTTCAAAGAAATAAGCTACGTATTTCAGTCCTGAGTTCTTGGTCAAACAAGAAACTACAGTACACTGTATAGTAATGAACACAAACATCACACATCCTGTTTGAAGCTGTGAAAACTTAAACTCACCAGAAATTTTACACCTGGAGATGCCAGATACAATGATCAGCTTCCTGTAAGGTTGGGCCACATGAAGCGAGGGCAGTTGCAATCTTGGCAAGTTGATCTGCACTGAAGATGGAGGTCCAGTAGCTCTGATCGTGAGAGTAGATGACAAGTAGCTCCTCTCCAGCATTCACCTCTCGTGTTGTTTTAATCCAGATCTCATCATTCCATTTAGAAAACTCGCAATTGACTCTTTGGGCTATTATTTTTGAAAATTTAGCTTTTGCAAGTGATAGTGGAAAGCTACCATCGTTGCAGAAAATTCCCAAACCTAGTTCGAAGGGGTTTTGTTTACCATCTACAGAAAGAATTTTGTCTTTGAAAGTCATTTCAATTACATAGTCACCATCCAAGTGTGACTCTCTGAGGTTGGCAGTAGGAGCATAGGCACACACGTATCTGTCTCTGGGGATTTTATGGAGGGTGAACAAACCTAGACCAGTGTCCACTCCACCCACCCCAACCACTAGACTAGGTCGGACTTGAAGGAATGCCTCGCCAGTTTTAACCACTTCAAAATTCTTTTCTGGATGGCCTGACCTGTAAATATTAATTGACAAAGTGTAAGGACCTATTTACTTGTTGGAAGGTTGGTCATAGCACTTGGATCATTAAAACACCCCCACCTGAATTAAAAAGTCTAAAGAATTGTTTGTATACTGAGAAAACACAAATGGCTCTCTTAAATTCCTTCACATTAGACAGTGATAACATCAGGTCAACAACTATTATGTTACGTTACGATTATTTTCTCCAGGAAAAGTTCATCTTCAGTTCAAGTGCACAAGGCCAGCCTTCTTCATTTCCTTCTGCAACTCATTAATAATTCATCAATTTGAAACAATGGAAATCATAACTGTGACTGTGTCTGGATATCAGATCTTATTTAGCATAGATTCTTACGAGTGTATTTCTTGTATTAGTTTTGGTTTTGATTGAAGAGATATATCAAACACTTGAGGCTGTATTTTATCACGTTTCCAAACATTCCAAAGTTCATCATAAATACTCCACTACACATCATGTTCTCAACTCTGTTCTTGGTGTTTGGAAATGTGATAAAAACTGTTTCTCATGTGTTACAGAATGGTTTTTCAATACTGATTTTAATTTTTGGCATTCGGCATTTGAACAACCAGGTCTGTTATATTTATCTAGTACCTTGTAATCTCGTTGTAAATTCCAAACTGGGTTCTTTCTTGGGTAAATGCTGAGTTTGGTGCTCATGAGCTTGTGCTCGGGTAGTTTGGTTAGAACAAATCTGTTTGGTAGTTTTTCTCTCATGCCAAGGTAGGAATGCACTGGACTTGTTATAAGGATATCCTTTCCGCTGCAAATTCCTAGTTGTCTCAAGGTTAAAATGCTTCAAGATGTGGTCAGCACTGTTATCTGAATTGCACCCATAAATGAAATTTTTAGAGGCACCGCACCAGATTGGACCCATTTTTTTCTCTTTTGCCACTCCCTGTAGACCGAGTAGTAGCTTGTCTTGGCAGTATCTTGTGAAAACATGGCAAAAACCAGTTACAACAAGGAATGCATTGAGTGATAACAAGAAAGGACTCATTGTAGTTGCATTACATACTGGAAATGGTGACATTAGCCTCTTGCGTAGCTCTGATTGAGTACTGACTAGCTGTTCAACAAACTCAAGGAATCTTGTCTCCATCTCATCAGAAGGTGGTGTCGTATACTTGAACCAAAATTCCTTTAACGGGCGGCCATAGTAATCGTGAGGGAGATCTATTCCCTCCGCCGGAATTTCTTCACACAGATCAGCTGTTCCTTGCAGAACAAACAAGCGCAGGAAAAGATGAACTGCACAGAGGCTTATGTGACCCATTCTTTTTAAATAAACATGTTTTAAATCATCTGTTTTCACAAAATGGATTGCTGCCAACTCCAGTGCATCTATTCCAAAACGACGGGTGAAAACTGCATTCTCTAGGGGTTTGTCAGAATCAATATTAATGTTCATAACCAAACCATCACCATCACAGTGGGATAACATATTTTTTCGGAAAGTTCTGGACCTCCATCATCACACACCACAGATCTGTATGGACTTGTATTGTTGTAAGCTTCATAGATGTTGCTGGGCACATCACACGTATGGTGTATTCTTGCTGGTAAATTAACTATGGCTGACCGTACTTCAGCACTAACGAAATGGCTCATTGGCTCGTTCACATAATTTAGCAATGGGAACTTGGAAACTGAATTGAAAACTGCAATCTGGTCATGGAGATTAGATGATGATGCTCCAAGTTCATCTATTCCATCAAGAATATCTAAAATAGAACTGTAGTTTGGCCTTCCACGAGAACGCTGCTGAGGAACATCTGGCATGCTTTCACTATGGTGTTGGGCTATGCATTCTGTAAGAAATCCACCTATGGCATAAGCCTGCCCTGTGGCAAGTTGATACCTCTGCTGCAAGGCTTGATGTAATTTTCCAATAACCTAACAGGTAATAGTCATAATATTTAATTCACTGCTTGTGTTTTGTGTAGTTTGAGGTTATTCAAACTCAAAAGAGGAGGCCAAACTATATAAACAGAAAACCTCACTGCAAAGTTACAAAAATCAAATCAAATCTCTGACTTATCCTGGGTTAGCTTAATCGGGTTTTGAACAACATGACCTGGGAGCTCCCCTTTTAGGCTTGGCTAAATCTGTATATTATGTAATAAGGAACAATCAAAATACAGCAGACAAACTTTGCTATTATCTGCATGTGAGCCAAGTGGCTCATCAGGCTGGCGCTTATCTAGGGTTTTAGTGACAGTTTCAGTTCTGAATTTGTAAAATTATTGTAAGGCACATCGGGTGTGAGCTAATAAGCCCTGTAATAATTTTAATTATATGTTAAATATACTATTGTTTTAAATTATCGTGCATAAATTAAGTACTCAGATCCAGCCATTTCAGCAAGGTAGTTCAAAGCTTATGGAACAATGGCGGAAGGTATTCTAGGTTATAACATGTAAATGTTGATAAATTCCTAGAATCTGTGAAGATGGCTGATGATGGACAATTTCAATATAAATGTTTTGGGATATAATACTGATGAGCTGCTGTAAACTTTGATTAATCTGTGGTGAAGTGGAATTGCCCATAATACCTTTGTCATTGTTTTATATGCCTTTATGGGAGAATTACCAATTAGGGTTCCATGAGATTAAGTAGCAATTTACAAAAGAACCAACCAATGTCTTAACAGGATGATACAAATGTTATTTTAACACACTGTGATTCTGAAAAGTTTTTTACCTGTATTGCCATGTCAGGATTGTCCTCAATAGAGAGAAGTTCTGTCACATCATCATTGTCAAACTGAATGATTGAATTGGGTGCCATGGTGGTATTAAAATCACAATTTTCCAGATATGTCATGTAAATGGCTGCTTTAAGTGATGGATCTTTAATAGGTGCCAAATGCTCCTTCAAATATTTGAATTCTTTGTTTTCTGCAAAGTTTACCTGAGGGACTGATTCACTTTCCAAGGCAGCTGGTGGTGTATGTGGAGATTCCTTTGAGATTGAAAGTTTATAAGCATCTTGGAGGTTTCATTTTATCTCGCTAGCCAACATGTAATAATAAATCATGACAGCTTATATACCCAGACTCTGGTATTCTGTACATGCCTTGAGTTTGAATTGTAATAACCTATTAGTAGTTGTTTTACTCCATTATGTCAAAGAATTAAGAACACCAGAAGTTTGAGTAACAAGTGGACAAAAACTTTGTACCAAGATTATTTGCATCATATTGCAAACTTCTGTGTGACTATTTTGAATATCTTCTCAAAAGAAATCATTTCTTACAACACCAAATGTCAAAAACAAAGTTCGAAGTTCATAAGAAACACTTGAAAGTACTGGTGAAATAAAACTGACAATGAAATTTTACCTGTGATTGCACTATTTCTCTGAACTTCAAAATTCATTTTCTCCAGTTCCTTTGGAAAACTGTTTTTGGTGTTATTTCAGGCAATTATGTATATCTTTAGCTTTAAGAAAATGCAAAAAGGATCTTAATATACTTAACATTGTATTGGTACAAGATTTTTGTCCACAAAAGTCTGAAATTGCTCAATTTCCTATCGGATTTCGTCTTAAAAAATTCAACATTGCACATCAACTCAGTTGATTAATATGCAAGGTTACCTTAGAACATTTGATCTTTTTCTGAACCCTGCGTTTCCTCTTTTTCACTCTGCTAGTTCTTGCTCTATCTGCAGTCCAAGAAAGTTGGCAAGACCATAATCAATATTTAAGGCCTTTTAAGTTATTATGTGTTCAAGAAAATATCAGTTCCATAGCCTTCCCAGAGTATTTTTTTGCTTAAGCCCTGTAAATTACAGTTTCCCCCACACTTACTATGACAAATGTTTAGGTTTGAACCCCCCCTCAAGTGCATAGATATTTTCTGAAGCTGCAGGATACGAGTAATCTGTACAAGTGCCACTTATTGTTTTGTAACAGCTCATAGGCTCATTGTGTTCACTGAAATATAACTCATTAAATTCATTGAAAAGTCATTAAAAATGTATTGTTTTCTTAACATACCTGATGTATCCATTGGGATTGGAGACATTTCTTGTGGTGTAGTTGTACTTACTAAAAAAGAAACCATTTGGGAACAGTTGGACTCAACTGGCTAATCAGCATACCTGCTTTTTAAATTAAGTAAGCAGTGTGCATAGCTTAATGAAACAAGTCAATATTCCTCAGAAGCAGAATTAAGTTAAAGGGTATTCCAAGAGCTCAGAGTATCTGAATTAAATGAAGTGAATGAAGAAAAAATGTTTTACCCCCAGGCCCCCTTTTTACTTGTTCTCACACTAAGCTCTCTTGGGAACTATGTGTCAAAAAGTGACATGAATATTTAACCCTTTACCCTCTAAGAGTGCAAATGGGCACACAAGGTCATAACTTCTATGAATAAGGTCAAGGTCATAAATTCTATGAATTTTTGCCATGAAAATTGTCTTGTGAAGATCTGCTCATTGAAGTCATAAAATTTTGACCCCCTCCCATCCAAGACATGTTTGACCACCCCCAGAAGTTTTTAGTTCCTTTTTCAGGATGCAAATGGAATGCAAGGCTTGTTTCATATCAAGCTATGCATTAAGAGCTGCTACATAAGCTATAGTTTAGTGGTATACCTAATATAGTAGAAGATTGACACATTTTTGAAGTCATTCATTTTCACATTTTAAAGCAATTTCTCTTAAAATGTCTACCTTCTTCATAGCTGCTGATGTCAATTCTTAAATAAGCTGATTAGTGGCTTTCAAATGGCATATTGTACACAGGCAGAGTGTCTTTATTTGCTGATTTGGGAAAACTGCCGTTCGCCTGAGGGGTAAAGGGTTAACTTATCACAATGGGCAGGCATTAGCCTACATTTGTTTTTGCGAAAACTCAGAGCTGCATTTAAAATTACCTGTTGGGTTGGTGGGCTGATCATTGGCTCAGGCTCCTGGGGAGAGGAATGAAAAATTTTCAAATTGTGGGTAAATTCAGGGGCAGATCCAGGATTTTTCGTAGAAGGGGGTGCACCACTAAGGAATGGCATAACTGACTGGTGAGGTACACAAATTTTAAAAGCAAATACAGAGAAGGCTTCATCACAGGGGGGATGCACACTCCCTCCACCCTTTCCCTAGATCTGCCCTTGACATTATTCAACTGTCACAGTATGAGCTAAATTCCCTTTTCATACCAACCTGTTGTGTCGGTCTCTTGTGTCTTGTTAATTGCAGATGGCACTGGTACCTCCCTGGAGGGTACTTCACTAGCTGGTAGCATATCCGTATCTAAATATGAAATGAATAAAAAAATTCTAATTTGTATGGACAAGCATTAGTATACATAAACTCAAGAATGCATTAATCAAAATTACCTGGTGGGCTGGATGGCTGGTCAGTGATTAGAGAATCTGGAAAGAGGAATTAGTAAGACTTTTCAACTGGGGATAAATTATGCGTCTGGTCCCTAATTAAAAAGGTACTCTGGAGAGAAGTCAAGCAGAATATTCAATGGCTATTTAAACGTACCCGGGATCTCACATTCCGATGAGCTCACTTGAATTTTAATTTTGCCAATTGTGTCACGAACTTTTCCAATAAGTTCCTGGGCATCGTCCGAAAGCGTAGGCGCCATGGACTTAACCTGTCTTCAAAGAACAACAAATTCTTAGAACAAAGTCTTCGGCAATCGAACGTAGTCGTCCATTGTCAAAGGAAACTTTTTTAAAGTCAGTCTTTTTAGTGCAACCGTTGGTTTTTTACCCACGTCTCAGCCAATAGGATCACGGCAAATTGTTTTTTCAAATTTTTCAACCAATCACGGAAAGAACTTGGCAACGGAAGTCTGCGTGAAGTCCTAGTCGTGATTAAAACAAATTAAATAGGACAAATCTAGATCACAAATAAATATCTACATTCATTTCCTATATAGAAATACGGATAAAAGCCTGCTTCATATTTTTTAAATAATACGTAAGTTTAAGTTACTGTGAAACTCAGACAACTGTGAAAAAAAAACGAAAACGTTCTTCCGACCAGAGGAATTTGAAAACACCGGCTTTTCCCTCTAGTCTGGACGGAAAATATTTGAAAACGGAGCTTTTTGACAACTATGACATCACCACAATGTGAGTTTCTCTCCGGAGTCTTCCTCAAACACAAATCCAGACTTTTCAGTTGTTACGTTTTCAAAATTCCTCCGGTCGGAAGAACGTTTTCGAAAATTGCAAATAGTTGTCTTTTATGCTGTAATTAACTAGTCTTTTTGCGATTGGAATTCTGTAATTTTTATTAGTGTAAGTGTCCCCAATTAGCTTACTGTTTTACAGTGAGCTAGAATTTTGACACGTTAATAAAGTTATTTATTTATTTCAAACTTTAATGCGTTTTCAGAGTGAGGGCTCCGTTTTGTGCCAATGACAGCATTTTTATTCTTTTGCTAAGAATTGTGTATTTAGGTAGCCCTTTACATAAGCCTTGTTGGCTTCTCTAGGCTTCCTTGCCTATAATATACAGTGATGGGAAATTTTTATATTTATAAATGGCAAAAAATAAGCAATAAACAAAATTTTGGAATTTTTCCGACGTAGTGTGGACGGTGCCTAATGCCCTTACCACACTAATGCGGTTTAGTATGAAAACGCATAATTTTTTGATGCGTTTTCACCTATCGTCCCCACTAAAACGCCCGAAAACGCTCATGAAAACGGAGGCTTTCGGAAACGGTTTTCAAAGTGGAGCATTTTGAAAATGTTTCGTTTGTAGTGTGGACATCTGGAAACGAAAGCTTTTGAAAACGGTGACGAAAAAAGCATCATATTCTAAAGAACTGGTTCATGCTTAGCGCACGTGTATCGAGTTTTGGATGCATGCGGGAAGTTTCGAGGGCATGAAAGAAGCATAAGAGCTGCTCGAGGCGATAGTCGAGAGCAACTCTGGCCTCTTGAGTGCTCTACAAACTTCCCAAGTGAACCCATAACTCGATATACGCACAGCTAAAAGCATAAACCAATTCTTCTATAACATGGCGACAAAAACTTGGGCGCTAAAATATGCTTTATCTGTGATTGACTACAAGGTTCTCACAACACATGGTGAAGGAAAACAAAGGTTATTAGGATGTTAACACGCCACAATCAGTTGAGCAACAGTTGAACAAAAAGGCTTATTGTCATAGGGAAATTCGCTTTTCCGAATTAATTATAATAAAATACAGGCAAACAAAGTCAAAAATACTCAATGAAGATGTAGACAAAGAAAGTCAAAATACTCAACTTTAAGTAAACATCTTAGCTTGGCAAAAGTCAAAGGCTCGAAGTAGGGTTTGGATTGTTCAGAATAATCTTGACATTTCCGAAACTTAAACAAAGGGAACTTGCACCAAACTCGACGAAAACTGTACATGTCATGTTTTATACGCACGGCCATACGTATATAGAGATTTTGTTCATGATGGCTCAATAGGAATTAAGTAGGACAAGCGCACTCTGTTACAATGCAACATTTTAGAAAACAGCCCTGTGAAAATATACGCGCTGATTGGTTAATAATCGTGTTTCTATTAAGCAATTAGATTATGAGTTTCGAGAATATACAAATTAAAGCTTATAGAGCTGGTGGCTATCACCCTGTCCCGAGTTTTTAAATACAGTCCAACCTCCACCAACGACCACCTCCTTACAACGGCCACCTCTCTACAGCGGCCATTTTGTTTCGTCCCGGCGGACGGCCCATAAATTTACTCTTCACCTCTCTACAACGGTCACCTCTTCATAACGGCAACGGCCACTAATTGCCAAAATAACCTCTCCACAACGGCCAGTTAATCAACGACTGACGAATGGTGTATACAAAAACCCATTTTATATTGTAAGTCGTCAGGAACCTTGATCCGTACCGCGCATCGTTGGTCTCTGTTTCTGTTTGGTTTTTGTTTTTTTGACATATTTTGACTGTTTTAGGTATTTCGATGCTAATATAAGCATTGTGTTTAATATACAAATGTTGTAGCCCCCGTAAAAACAGGTACCATCACACCCCTACCACCCCATAACGGCCCCTTACCCCAAGGTAGCCGTTGTAGAGAGGTTTGACTGTTACATGGATTGTCTAATTTTTCACGACCTCTTCGAAACATTTTTATCCGAGAACGATTTTTGTACGATCACTCCTTATTCGAAAATGTTCTGTAAATTTTCGCTAGAATTAAATATGGCAAAACACAGACACGTTTTTATAACGCTTCGGGTCCAGAAACCGTTTTTTAGAGGTCGTGAAAAATTTGGCGTTTTGAAATGGCACGAAGTTCACAAGTTTTCTCGAGCTTCGGAGGTTCAGAATTTTGCTTTAAAATATAGGGATATATATAAGTGCGTTCTCTCTGATTGGCTCAAAAAGCTTTGCTTCACCTGAACATAAAACATAAACTGAAAGGCATGTTTTATGTCAAAGTCGAACAGTGTGGTCGCGTATGGACTAAGTAGTCATGTTAGAACCCACGCAAAGATAAACAAGATGATACTATGGATGTATCGAGCAAAACATAAGCACGAAAGAGTCTTCACGTCAAATTGGTAATATTCGAGAAAAAAGAACTAAGGACTTTCCTTGTTAGATCAAGGGGAAAAAAACCGGTCACGGAAAGTGGAACGCCCAAATCTCAAATGGGATGTCACAATGATATCCACTTGACCACTAAACCACTGAAATCTTAGCGTGGCAATACGCTGTAGAGGGAAAGTCGTGTTTTTAGGATTTAAGAGAAACCCAAGTACACGCAGTTATGCGTCTACTTTAATTTACAGAAAACAGGGAAAAGTCATTTTTAAACTTTGTTACTGTCTACTTAATTGGAAAAAGGGATAAGAATCTTAAAAGGTTTTGTGAGTGATCAGCCCCACGAAAAACTTCAATCAAGACAAGCGCAATTGAGTGCAACCAAAACTATTTATTTGCGATCAACAATCTAACAATGTAATCAGCCTTCACTGGTCATGTTCTGTCTTATAAACGTCACATGTTTGACTTGCTAACTTCACAGTAAAACTCTGGAAAAAAGACAAATACATTTTCTTGTAATTGAGCTATAAAGAAAACTCTTTTCATCTGTTCTGTTCTGTTCTATCTTATATGACCAAAAAAAGAACATTAACCTGACTGGCTTCATAGAGCCTCAAAGAAACTGTGAAATCACAAAAATTTTAGATCACTGCGCTAAACAAACACTCTGTAGTATTTGCCAATCTAAACGTAACAGGAACTATATAAACTCATATATACTAGGCTGACTTGGACAACGCTTACTCTTACTGGGGATTGAAATCGCGAAAATTTTAAATTACTGCACTTAACAAACAGTCTGTAGTATTTGCCGATCTAAACGCAACAGGAACCAAATAAAACTATATGCAAGGCTGACTTGGACAACGCTTACCCTTACTGGGGGATTGAAAACACGAAAATTTTAAATTACTGCACTTAACACTCTGTTATATTTGCCACTCTAAATGCAACAGGAACCAAATAAAACTATATATACAAGGCTGACTTGGACAACGCTTACTCTTACTGGGGGATTGCTACCCATTTCTTAGTCTTAAAAGTTAGTCCTTGACCAACACAATCAAAACAATATAGCGACTCCAAATTCCCCGAAACGATTCCCTAATAAATCGAACATTAAACAAATACGTCTTTGACCCAAACACCACAATGGATGCGATTGGTTTTCAGAAAGCAAGCACCATCTAAAAGAATGTATGTTGGTCAAGGGTTCACTAGCTATGTTATTTGCTGTACAAATTGCCTCTTAAACTCCTAAACACGACATACTGTTTTGGAAATACTTTGCCCGACTCAAGGACAACGTTTTCTCCCATTATCCAAATCGTTTTTCAGCGTAAAATGTATAGTACATTGTATCTCGAAGGTCAAATGCAACAGAATTGTCCCTTTTTTTGTCTGCCTAAGACAACTGTCCTTGAGGAATTTATAGCCTTGAAGACAGCTGATGATATTTTGACGTGGACGCACGTATACCGGAAAATCTTACTGAGACTTCCAATAACTGCAGTGAGTTTTACCTTATATCTGTCGTCTTCATGTTTTATGCTGAACAGAACAACCACTGAGCATCCTAGCAATACTTCAATCTTTCTATGATCTAGGGACATTTTCATATTCTGAAAGGCTGACAATTTTGTTGCACTTAAACTTAAAAGATTGCGAGGCCGTCTATTGTTATTAAATAAACGTTATCAAAGAGCTGGATCTAAGTGAGGCGTTTCAGTATCGTGAGGTGTTTCAGTGTCGATGTCCGAGCGTGTTACTTTTTTATCATAGACCACAGTCGTTTCTTTGGTGTTTGAAGCTCGTAAGTTCCGTCGAGTCGATGGAAAACGACATCTACGGGGTAGATCAGAGAGCTTGCCTTTTCCTCCCACACATCGGTCCCTGCTTGGAATTCGAAATAGGTTGGGCGCGTTTCGACTTCTTTAAACCAAGCTAGTCGAGCGGACCTCCCGTCCGCTGTGTATTTAAGAACCTTGGCTAAGAACACGGTGGGATTTTCCTGAGTTGCGTCGCAAGACACGAGAGCGCACATTTCTCCCGGGGAGGGCAAATCCTCTGTTTCCTGATCACTGTCATCTTTTGGGGAACATGGAGCTGGAGCTTCGTCCAGGATAAAATTGACAGCGGACCTATTCAGGTAGCTTAATGCTTGTGATCTGCGTTCAGACTCAGTGCGTCGATCATAAATATTTATCTGCGTTCTCAAACTGTGCTTGCAAACACGTGCTAGGGACTCGGCTAGCCTTACATCAGAACTTTCTGGAGAAGAACGGAAGTGTTCCACGAGGGCGTGCCTCATTTTGTTGATGGCACAAGGAAAACCTAGGTGTTCTTGAAAAATGAGCGACAGGTAGTGTGAAAAGGAACTAGACGTCTTGAATTGAGTGCCGCACTTGTTGACAAAGAAGTAGTCATGCTTGTCTTCAGACAGGAGACGCAGTCTCGAGACGCCCTTGTACTCTTTGAGGTGGAAGATGACAAACTGATACTCGGCAGTGTCAAATCGAACAACATTAAGACCGTATTTTGGCGTGGTTTTATAACAATGCTCTATTAGCCAGACAGGTCCCTCGCTCGAAAAGATTATTGCATTGTCTCCCTCTGGAAAACTCCTGGCGAATTTGTGAATTTCTTGCTCTGCTGGTTCTTTTGTTGACAGACGTAGGGTCCTCAGTTCTTTGGCTCGGCCAGGGTTCACAGCGAAAAGAAGGAGCATCGTGAAATTCATGTGTAACCTTGCTCTAACCACTCCAGAGGCCTCCTCGTACCTACAGTGGAGGTTTCGAACGACTTCCTGAAACTGCGGCCATAGTAGTTTCACAGATGGCATGCTCTTTGTAAGACGCTGTGCCTTTTCCAGTTGATTCCGCACTAAGCGAAGATCAGAGATGCTTTCCACGTGCTCGTAGTTTCTTCGACTCTGGTCTGCATGGATAAACTTTGCCGTTATTATCAGACTGTGAAGATACCGAGAAGCCGTAGAGTTCTGAACACGTCGGTCTTCCTTGAGGTAATTCACGAATCTCTCCACTGAGGTCAAGTCATCAATGAGAGACAAGGCGGGTTTCAGTTTTAAGTTGGTCTCGCAGTGAGCCAAGAATGTTACTAGCCTCTCCACGTGTTTCTGCCATGTGCTTTCTGCCATTCTCGGCGACCGCCTTCTGTGATTGAACTCGGCAAGATAAAACGCTTTCATCTCGCGAACCGAAGCTATGACATCTTGGAATGCAGAAATATTGAGTTTTCGTTTCTTTAACATCAGAGTGATTTCACTATCATCTTGCTGAAGGCAGTCTTCGCCATTAGATTCGTCGGAACTGTCCAAGTTAGATGAGTCTTCCTCCATTGATTGGAAGTCAGCGTTGTTGCATTCATCTTCGCTTGAGCTTTCCTCCCAGGGCGTGGCCTCGTTAATCGAGGAGCTCTTGGTGGCGGTCTCACCAGTTTGCAAGATATGGTCAATGGAGAAATTGGAAGTTGTTGCTACTGGACTTCTTTGATTAATGCCACTGTCGTAAGATAGAGCTGATGATTTGGAACTAGTCTCTCGACTGAAACGCTTCTCGACTTTGGAGAAAGCACTATAGCCCGCACCAATGCGCTTTGTACTTAGCTGCCTTTCATTTTGCATGCACGATTCGTGATAAGCTTGGAGAATGTTCACGTCTTGTTTAGATATAAGTGAAATTACCCTAAAATTAGCTAACTGAGGCCTTGCTCTTTTAACATTGTCCTGAATGTCCCCAGAGCAGTGGACAAGAGTCAATCCTAAGCTTCGCATGCAGGATTTAATCGTTTTTCTTGGAACGCCAGTAAACATTTTGTCGCATACTTCAATGAAAGCGTGATTTGTCCGTCCTTGGTCATCAGAAACTGGGAAAAGGGAGTCATCATATTCTTCATCACCACCAGTAAGCGAGGAACTTTTGTCTATCTAATAATAACCAAGAAAAACAAATTAACAATAGCACTTTACAGTAAGAGTTGTTCTAATGCTTAGGCTCAAGAGTAAAGAACATCCTATTTCTCTTCACATCACCTTGTCAAGCAGGTGAAAAATAATCTACAACTAGTAACACGGATGTAGACAGATTTATATATTGAACACTGGTGCATGAATGTGTACCAGGGTTATCATTTTAGAACAAATTATTTCAGTGATCCGTCTCTTGCACGAGAGGTTCTTTAGGAGTATCTCAAGCCCATTCAGTCAACAAGCTCAGTTTTAAGCTAAGTTTTCCAGATTTTCTGTCTGATGGCAACCGGATCAAAGTGGTCGCTTAGTAAAATGTACCCACATTCCTTACAAAGGAACATTTGAAGTACTATTTTCCATGGTTCTTGGCGTTTAGCAAATGGTGCCTTTAAATTCTATTGCTAAGAATAGAAAGCGCTTCGTCTCCGAAGATCGTCGTATCTTAAGTAGCAGCTCCCAGCTTTTACAACTCTTGTGATGAGAGATGAAATTGAAACAGACTTTGATAGCCATTACTGAAGCCTTAATCAGACCCACTAGCAAAAGCTTAGCTCAATCCTTTTCCTTTCAACGTCGTCTTATTTCGAAACAGTGTAAACACACAACTCACCAAATCTTCCAGTACTGGGTTTGATGTCCAGCTTGAGTTTTGTAGCTCTTCGCGTCTAATCCGCACTTCAATCTGAAAGAAAAACATATAATCAAAAACTATATCTCACCATTCATCACCAAAACCAGAATTCTCCAACACTAGTGAAAATACTTCACTCAATCATTTCTCCGCCAAAGTTTCAAAAACTAATAACCTAATAAACAGCGCAATTTCTATGTTCAAGACCTCACACTTGGCTTCTATGTTTTCCGAAAATGATCAACCGCAATTGATTTCTCGGCTCAGTTAAGTTAATGTCCTTACTCCATGTAATCAGTGATGTACTCATTTTTCTACCAAACGCAAATTCAAAATCTGAAATGGACTGTTTTAAACGAGAATCAAGCAGTGGTTCTCACTCAACTCACCGGATCTCCAAGCTCCGTTCTCGTTGAACTACTGGAGGTTTGTTTTCGTCCGATGCCCGCTTTTCTCTGAAGAACAAAAGAAAAGAAATGATTAATG
Source organism: Orbicella faveolata (assembly GCF_042242905.1). Lineage (NCBI taxonomy): Eukaryota > Metazoa > Cnidaria > Anthozoa > Scleractinia > Merulinidae > Orbicella > Orbicella faveolata. The sequence goes on from NW_028301576.1 coordinate 26,167,103, forward strand.
TTAAAGGATGTGAATTAGGCGCTACTACGCACCTTGCAAATCTGTTCTTTCTTGTTATTGATCTTTTCTTTCAGAAAATTCTCTTTCAATCTTATTTTATTGACTGTGATGATTTCGGTTTCCTAGGTTGACGAAAAATCTCCCTCAGTGACTTTTTTTGGAACAAATGATGCAATCACACAGGAAGTAATTAACTTTCAATAAGTAACTGGAGCCGCCAAGTACTAATCGACTTACACCTTGAACGTTCAAGCATTTAAGTGCTTAAACGTTCAAACGCCTAAGCATTTCGATGGATATACTGAAAAGAGATTTGCCTCTATTTTCCGAAAAGGATTTACTGCAACTGATTCCTCAGCTAAGTAAAGTTAACGGCCGAGCTCCCTCTTATCAGCGATGCTCGCATTTTTCTGCTCAACGGAATTTGAAATCCGACATTTCTGGGCTGTTTCAAATGAAAATAGATGCCCGCTTTTCTCTGAAGAACAAAAGAAAAGAAATGATTAATGTTAAAGGATGTGAATGAGGCGCTACTACGCACCTTGCAAATCTGTTCTTTCTTGTTATTGATCTTTTCTTTCAGAAAATTCTCTTTCAATCTTATTTTATTGACTGTGATGATTTCGGTTCCTAGGTTGACGAAAAAATCTCCCTCAGTGACTTTTTTTGGAACAAATGATGCAATAATCACACAGGAAGTAATTAACTTTCAATTAGTAACTGGAGCCGCCAAGTACTAATCGACTTACACCTTGAACGTTCAAGCATTTAAGTGCTTAAACGTTCAAACGCCTAAGCATTTCGATGGATTGACTGAAAAGAGATTTGCCTCTATTTTCCAAAAAGGATTTACTGCAACTGATTCCTCGGCTAAGTAAAGTTAACGGCCGAGCTCCCTCTTATCAGCGATGCTCACATTTTTCTGCTCAACGGAATTTGAAATCCGACATTTTTGGGCTGTTTCAAATGAAAATATAGGGGTTAGGGGTTAGGGGTTAGGGTTAGGGCTAGGTTCCTGTGTCGTCCTGCCCACTCTGTGTGTTGTCCTGCCCACTTTCGTGTGTTGTCTTGCCCCCACGTGTGTGTTGTCTTGCCCACTTAATGTGTTGTCTTGCCCACTTTTTTTGTTGTCTTGCCCCCTTTGTTGATTTGCCCACTCTTCTGGCTCGGACATTGAGGGTTTTTTTTCCTTAGATCCTGTGCATTATGGGTGAATTGTCTTAAATTTGGACACATTATTTCTTTTGCCATCAGAAATCTTGTGAGGGTGTTGGTTAGGGCTAGGATTGCAAATTCATGTTTGCCATATTTGGAGATTTTGAAAGTGTCTAAAAGACTTTCTTTTACTTAGTTTATAGCTACAAGAACTATTGTCGCGATAAACTAAGTAAAAGAAAGTCTTTTAGACACTTTCAAAATTTGATTAAAAGGTTTATGCAACCCCTTTAGACAAAAATCCAAGATGTGGGCCATCCGCAAATGAAATCTTTAAAATGGCAACAAAAAATATTTTGCGATGCAAAATTTTTTTCATAGATTTAGCAAGTGGCAAAGAATATACTCAGCGAATGTTAAGGATTTATTTGTTTTTGACAGGTGTCATTCAAATGGACAAGCACAGTTAGCATGTTGGAAAATGATGGCATAATGGAAATGTAGCAGTAGTCATGCACTTGAAGAGTAAACGATTTTATTGAGCTATCTGGTAAGTTACATTAATTATAAAGTTTTGAAGTCTGTTATTTCACTCCTTCAGGTAAAACCCGTGTCCTTTTTTTCAATGTTTATTGCCGAAGATTAAACTTGTTAAAAACGTAATGTAGCCCCTTTAGTCTGGCCTTTCCCCTTAAGGCATGTCCGGCAATTATAGCCAGAATAGCTCTTAGGGTCATGAAGGCACACAAGCCTCTCAACCGCGACAAGGTAGAGCTACTGTGAGAGGGAACACACACACAACAAACACAAGGACGTCACAACACCCTTCACTTTCATCGAGCTATTCACCTCAATAGGAATCGCCCTCAGATCCGGGGACAAACATATACATTACAATACACGACATGAATACAAACATTTATACACTTTTTTTTTGTTTTTTTGTTTTACCTTTTTTTTGCTTTTGCTTTTAGACTTTTTTTGTTTTTTATGTTTTTTTGTTTTTCTTTGGAACGACTTACAAGCAGAATGAGAAGATTCGTGGGGCACTCCCCAGGGGTTGGTTACCCTAGCTTGTGTTTGATCCCTGACGAATATCTCGGACATTTTGCGTTGTCATTTACTATATTATTTGTAGCCACAACCACCGCTGGGACGAACCCATTTTAACTTTTTTTTTTTACTTTTAGCCAAACTCAACACGACACCACACCCACCACCGGGACCAACCATTGCGATGGACAATTACTTGTTCAACCTCTTCATGATGCTCTTCACTTTTTCGTAGCATCTTGCAAATCCCTCCTTATCGCAGATGGCTGCAAGGCGTTCGTTTTTTAAGAACAAGACTTTCAGCTCCCGTTTGGTTGGGCACTTTTTGACCTTTTTGAATTCTTTTTCAATGGTTTTTGTATCTGCCTCATCCCAGAACTGCCGGCTGCCAGATTTGAGTGAGGATTCCACGTCGATCCCTTCAAGCCATTCATCCACTTCTACTCTTTCCTCTGGCAAATCTTCGACATCTTCTGAGGGCCTGCTGGCTACAAGGTAGTTGACAAAGTTGGTCACTTGTTTAACTTTTGACTTTGATGTTATAAGTCTTCGCAGGACAATTGTCGTGCACATTTTATTTCGGACCGTCTTCAGCTGTTGCGTAGCTCCTTTCTCTATCTCCTTTGAAAAGAGTCTTGTTATCTGTTCTTTCTCCCTCAGGGTTAGTGGACTTGGTTTGCCAGGGGTCTGTTGCATGATGGTAGGTGGGATAACGTTTGTCGAGGCTTCTTCCATCTCACTTTCTCGTCTACTGTCTTGTGTGCTTGGACCAGGAAGAGCATCATCATTTGTCATTTCTTGAAGACTACTCTGTTCACTCGGCTCAGGTTCTTCTTGACTGGCATCATCCTTTGTCGCTACAGGAGGATTATTTTCTTCACTTAACTGAGGATTTTGTTCAGAAGCCTGATCCTTAGAGGCTTCTGATTGTGTGGCACTTTCTTTTGACGTGACGTCCTTGATTACGTTCATTGCCCGTGATGCCGTCTCTGTCAAGTCTTCTCTTAAATAACAATTTTGAGACAACCTCTCTCCATGGCACAAGACTTTCTGTATGTTGCCTATTTCCTGTGGAGCTTGCCTTTTGGTCACGGTGGTTACAAACTTTCTCACTGATGTTTGGCTGATTCTTTTGTCCTTCCTCACGCCACTTTTTTCCCAGAAGGCTGCAAAACGTTTGCCAATGGTGTTATTTTGGAATTGTTCCCCGTCAGTTTTAACAAAGAGATGCTCTACGTCAGTTTTTGCAAACATAGGTCTGATCTTCTTTACATAGACTTCCATGAGCATTTGGAGCTCTTTGTCCATCCCTAAAGCTGCTGGGCCTGCTTTGGATCGCTTATGCTTCGGAATTAGCATGATCCTGTTGCCATCTTTCTCCTTTGCACCGTAGTAGTCCTCTAAAAGGGCATTTTCCAAAGGGCCAGGTCTTGAGCCCACGAGCAGCGCAAGTTTTACTAGGAGTAGATCGCGTGCATCTGTAAATTCTTGAAGTGAGAGTTTTTTCCCTGCTTTTGCCTCATTTAGTGCTTTTATTCCTGCCCTGTAGGGTTTGGATTCCTCAAGTCCCTTAAGGTCAGCTGGTGTTAGAATAGTGTCACACTCTTTTAGGAAGCCGCGGTGCTGGATGTGTTGCGTTTCATTGTCAACAGTTGCCCTCCAGCCTTTCAGGGCACTAATGGTTTCTTTGAATGTGTCCAGATAATTTCCATGCAGAGGTGGCATGTCTTGTTGTATCGATTGGAGGTGACAAACATGTAAAACTTCTCCAGGCTCGTCAAGTAGGATGTTATTGTACCTGGCGCTTTGGTGTTGTTTTGGAGATGTGGGTGTACCCACTTTGTCCATACAATGTCGCCAAAATCGTTTCCCAGAATAGTGATGTCGTCACCATTTGGGTCGAGTGCCTCAAGGATATTCTGGACTTGACTGACATGTTGGAGCCGATTTTGAAGTTTCTTGTACCCGGCTGAGGGTAGTTGAAGAAAGGAGAAGAACCCACAGAGCCATTGGTGACGGGCATTTAAGAATGTTGTGGCTGAATAGTACTCTGGCTTCTTAACCTTTTTCAGATCAAGTTCTTCCTCGTCATTAGCTTCCTCTTCGGACTCTTCATCAGTTTCGTCTTTGTCTTCTGGAAGCTTTCCACTCTGTTCTCCTTCACTTTTATCTTCTGCAATTGGTTCTGCAGCCTCCTCGTCCGTTTCATCTTCTAATTCTGCTGCTTTTGCTTTGTCTGGCATAATCTTAGTTTTCTCACATTGGTGTTGTATTTCTGTCTTTTCAGGGGTAGCTGGTTTCATGCTCAGCAACATGTCAAGCTCTTGTATGCCCTTGTACCTCTTTGCGCTCTTCAAGTGCACCTTGTATGCGACGTTTGTGCTCTTTAACTTGTGTGCCTTTGTCAAATGCTGGGTTATGTAGGTAGTGATGGTGTTGCATCCAGGCACCGGGCACCATTTTCTAAATCTGCCGGGTCTTCCAGCTTCTTTTTTAGAGGTGGTTAGTGGAGGCCCCCTGAGACTCTTCCCTGCCTTTAAAATAGCAGCAGCCCTTGGGACATCGCTCTCTTCTAGCTGCTTTCTGGTCACATGACTCTTTAGATGTCGCTTGATGTCTTTCACCCTCAGCCCGCATCCTGGAACTCTACATTTTACTGTCACGTGGTGACTCCTTTTTTTGGATGCAACAGTTTCTTCATCCGTTTCCTCCAAGGCTTCCTCTTTGTCATCTGAATCGTTGCTCTTGGATGCCTTTTTGATCGTCAAGTCAAACTTCGCCTTTAAGGTTGACTTAGAGTTACTGACTTTAGTGCGTTTCTGACTTGACTCTGCTTCTTTGGTTTCAATCAGTTTCCTCTTTCTTGTGTAGCTTTGTCCTTCGGTTTTCATTGCATTACTTGTTTCTTCATTCGAAGAAGTTCCCTGGCTTTGAGACTTTTCAACTTTTGCATTTGCCAGGTCACCCTTTGTTGCAGCCATTATCTCCTTCTTCTTTTCTTCTTTTACAGCATTGATATCATGATTTCCTTTTAGGTCTATTGCAAACTCCTCCCTCGCTACGTGAGTCATATATTTGATTGCCAATCCGGAGTTTAATGTTAGCGCTTGCAAGCCGAGTTCTTTGGCACACAAAAAGGAAAGGGCAGCATCCTGATAATCAGCTTGCAAAGTTTCTCTTGTAATTGCAATTGGTTTAAGATACTTGACGTGCCTCCGTGGACTCTCTCTCTCCTCCTTTTTTCCCCTCTTCTGCCTCACTTTGTGTCTTGTCTCCACCTTCAGTCATACTCTCTTCACTTGAAGAGTTTGGTTGATATGACGGATCCAGTACCTCGTCTTCGAATTGCTCCTCAATGTTTGTTTCTTTCCTTTGGTTTTCTTCTATGAAGTCCATCCACGATGTCAGCTCACTGAGCTCAGAATTCAGCGATTGGCAGACGTCTTGTCCATCAGGTTTAGAACTAAGCACTTTCTTTTCTGGATAGTACTTTCTAGCCATGAGCGTAGCCATGGCCATTGTCAACTGATTCACTACTCTCAAAGTTGTATTTTGCATGTAGATAGCAGTTGTGGCAATCTCATTTGCCCTGCTGTAGTCAAGCTGCAATGACATGTGGCTCGGACCCGTTCTATTGGCTTTATTTTTAAAGAAGGCATCCGCTCAAAGTCTAGTAGCTTAAGGGTTTCGTGGTCTCCATTTCGGGCATCTACCAGTTTCTCGGCATACCAATTTAGATTCCTTACGAACCTTCCATCATTCTCTTCGCCAATCTTCTTACACCAATTGACAGCGTCCTTGCAAACATGGCTCATTTTGACCAAGACATCGTCTTTATCAATTTGAGGCTTAATGGTTGTTTTCAGCTGATCTTTTTCTAGAAATTGGGCTAGCTCCATTAAGTTTTTTGCACTGTTCTCCAAACAATTCAATCCCATTTTCACTCCTGCTATGTATGCTTTCCCTCCTACATTAAGGCATGTGGTAATTGCCGGCCTTTCAATCTCTTTTATTTCAGGGACTTTTGCACTCTCCACGTTCTCCAAGAATAGTTTTTTGATGGCATCTTCGTCGCCCCACATTCCTAACTGTGCCAAATGCTTCACCCGATCCATTCCATTTAACTTCGCATCCATTTTCTTTGGGTACCCAAAGAGCTAAGGGGAAAACATTTACCTCCATGTCTATACTTTGATATCTCATAGAGAATTAAACGGTTTGATGCAAGAATGCATCAACAGTTAGCCCCTTATATGTAGTAATTGTTCCCTAAATTTCAGCCGAAACACTTACATTCTCTTTGAGTTATGGACAGTTAAAATTTGAGTCATAGTACTTACAGATATCTTAGTGCCGAGTGAAACCAACAACCTGAACGAAGAGCCCTTGCTCCATTTTATAATGTCTGTGAATTTGAAACACTGGCATTATATCCTCTAAGACTTTGAGGAAGTTAAAGCCTTACCTCGTTTTCGCATTAAAAAACCCCTAAGGGTATGGTACAGACAAACTTGTGTCCGCCATTTTGTATAAAACTTAAACCGCTAATAACTTTGCAAGGATTTTATCATATTTTACAAAATTTGGTATGCACGTAGCCTATGTTAAGGCCTATCTAACACGACAATTTGCTGGCCAAATAGTTAAAACCTGGCAAAGTTATTAAGGTGTAACGTTTCGACACAAATGACGTCATAACTAATTAACAAGGGAACCGATTTCACGAAAATTAACACCAAACGGTTCCTTACAACATGAACAAGTATAATATAACATCAAAACATCAATAGAAGGTCCTCAAGTTCTAATAACAAGGTCCTTCAAACACATAGTGGTCAAACAGTGCACCCTTAAACTTTGACCATAGCCTGTGCAGAAGCAACCATTTTTTATGGGAAGAAAATGTTTAAGGTGCCCGAGCACCTTAGACACCTCTTCCGATAGTTTGATTGCTTCTGCTCAGTGTTCTAAGGGTGCCAAACAGCAAAAATAACGGAGCTCAAAAAAAGTGTACTTACCCTTCCAAGGTTTGTCTTTAATGGCGGTTTGTAGGTCCGCAAGGCGTACTTACACGGTACTTGAAAAACTTTGATAACGTGTACAAAAGTTACGTTTTAACCAAACATCTTGAAAATCACACAGAGTATAGCCAAGTGATTGCTCTTTCTTGTCATAAGTTGAATAAAAATTTTGAGGTTGATGGGCAGGTTTCAATCAAGCGTAATTTTCATAAGTGATATGGAAAAGCTTATTTCGTGAAACCATGGTTAAAATTGTCAGACCAGGAAAGCGGAGATCTTCACCTCTTCATTGGTGAAAACTGCATATGAATTGGCCCATTGTGGAATTTTTTATCAATTTTTTTTATTAACAAAGATAGGTCTGCAATGCGTACTCTCAAGGTACTTAAATAACTGTGAAAAATGTTAATTTACTTTCTTTTTAATGAATAAAGTTGAATATCACAGAGGATATAGTCTAACAGTTGTTTGTTTTGATTAGTATTAATATTGGCTTTAAAAAAATGACAATGTTTCCCGCACTGTGTGTTGTCTTGCCCCCACAGTGTGTTGTCTTGCCCCCACATGTGTGTTGTCTTGCCCCCTTCAAGTGTTGTCTTGCCCACTATGTGTGTTGTCTTGTCCCCTTTGTTAATTTGCCCACTCTGCTGATTCTGACAGTGAGGGCTTTTTTATACGTGATTTCACATTTTATACGTGATTTGGCTTCAGCAAATGATAGTTGTCAACATAAGGAATGTTTTGAGTAGGTTGGTATAGGTTTCTGCATGTGTGGTTGCTAGGTAATGGAGAAGTTCAATTTCCCATACAAAGTCTTATAATGAGTCACGTAATTTCTCTAACTCAATTGCAAGTGCAAAGTGCTATATCTTCCTTTACTTTCATTGGAATGCCATGAATTTTCAATATGTTACGGCATTATCCAAGTGCAAAGATCTGTGAAAAATTCATTGAATTCCAATGAAGCAAAAGCGTACTACAGCCTTGCAAAGTTTGACACTAGATTGTCACAGAAAAACGCTTTTTTAAAAAAGGCATGTCTTCAAAAGGTGATGATTCCATGAAGTTTATTTCAAAACATTTTGGAACGTGTATCAAACATGGCTATTGTATAGGAGTATTTGCTGTAAGAACATCACATGAATATATTGAAACGACAATGAGTTAAACCTCTATATGGAAAAGCTTATTTCGTGAAACCATGGTTAAAATTGTCAGACCAGGAAAGCGGAGATCTTCACCTCTTCATTGGTGAAAACTGCATATGAATCGGCCCATTGTGGAATTTTTTATCAATTTTTTTTATTAACAAAGATAGGTCTGCAATGCGTACTCTCAAGGTACTTAAATAACTTTGAAAAATGTTAATTTACTTTCTTTTTAATGAATAAAGTTGAATATCACAGACTATATAGTCTAATAGTTCTTATTTGTTTTGATTAGTATTAATATTGGCTTTAAAAAATGACCTAATGTTTCCCACACTGTGTTGTCTTGCCCCCACAGTGTGTTGTCTTGCCCCCACATGTGTGTTGTCTTGCCCCCTTCAAGTGTTGTCTTGCCCACTATGTGTGTTGTCTTGCCCTCTTTGTTGATTTGCCCACTCTGCTGATTCTGACAGTGAGGGCTTTTTATACGTGATTTCACATTTTATACGTGATTTGGCTTCATCAAATGACAGTTGTCAACATAAATAATCTTTTGAGTAGGTTTGTATAGGTTTCTGCATGTGTGGTTGCTAGGTAATGGAGAAGTTCAATTTCCCATACAAAGTCTTATAATGAGTCACGTAATTTCTCTAACTCAATTGCAAGTGCAAAGTGCTATATCTTCCTTTGCTTTCATTGGAATGCCATGAATTTTCAATATGTTACGGCATTATCCAAGTGCAAAGATCTGTGAAAAATTCATCGAATTCCAATGAAGCAATAGCGTACTACAGCCTTGCAAAGTTTGACATGTCTTCAAAAGGTGATGATTCCATGAAGTTTATTTCAAAAAATTTTGGAACGTATCAAACATGGCTATTGTATAGGAGTATTTGCTGTAAGAACATCACATGAATATATTGAAACGACAATGAGTTAAGCCTCTAAAAGCAGATCTTCAAAATGTTCACCTAATTTGCATAAATTTAGAATCTCGATATCTCATCAAATATTCGACAATACTCTACCAAACTTTTTGTGCTCACTTTGCAGTTGAAGTTATTGAAACTCAAGAGGTAAGTCGCGATTTCACTCAATAACTTTGTAGTTATAATCTTTTAAACATAAAAATTCTCTTGACTTTAAAAAGACCTATTTTAAACATGTGCAAAATTTAGACTTCTCTATCTCTGTTGCAATGCTTTCAAAAAAGTTGAAAACTTTCAAAAAGTTTAGTGCACTATTCAACATTGTAATGGAGAAATTTCAAAGAAATTGATTGAAATGTTCATTTTTTATAACTGTTTTTGGCAACCTCATGTGTTGTCCTGCCCACCCGCGTTACTTTTATGAATGATTTTCTCCTAAACATTGCAAGGGCTAGGCTTCTAAAGGCTATCAACATGTAGTGCGTAAAAAGACCTTTTTAATGATATATGAACATTAAAAAACTTTTAAAAAATTAAAGGAAAAAATCAGTAAAAAAAAAAAAAGCTTTGCCCACCCAAAAATTTGGAGAGGTGTTTTCGTGGAAAACTAACTGTAAAAATTGTTCTTTTTGACAGAATAAGTTGAAACTTGCAGGAATATCATGAAATTTACATAGTTACATCGTGTCCAAATTTCAGCGCTAACCCTCGCATTTTAAAGAAAATGATATTTTTTAAATTCATCTGAGTTCGACTTTGTGAAAAAAAAGTCAAGAAACCATCTCAAGTGTAGTATACATGCTATAACTAGCCAGCATTTTTTTCCTTTGAAATTTTCCAAATTTCTATTTAGCTAGGGTTAGCCCCAGGGCACCCGTGGAGGTCCTTTAATTGGTCTTAAACATATCCTGCTCAATTTTCATGAAAAAAGGCAATTTTCTTCATGTATTCTCCCATCTGTGTTGTCTTGCCCACTTTGGTGTCTTTGACCTCCTGTAAATTACACAGAATTTAATGTTGCGTTTTGAAATTCCTCTGGAAGGTAGACAAGGGACTAAACTACAGCACTGCACATTCCAAAAGTTGTGAAATGTTAAGCCCGTCAGACAACATTGGCTAGGGCAACTCATGGGCAGGACAACACTTCAGGAACCTAATTAGGGTTAGGGTTAGGGTTAGGGTTAGGGTTTAGGGTTTAGGGTTTAGGGTTAGGGTTAGGGTTAGGGTTTAGGGTTTAGGGTTTAGGGTTTAGGTTAGGGTTAGGATTAGGGTTAGGATTAGGGTTAGGGGTTAAGGGTTAGGGTTAGGGTTTAGGGTTTAGGGTTAGGGTTGGATTCATGCGTCACCTCGCCCCCCTTCGGCCAGGATTCACCCCCCTTTTTGGCGGGATTCGCCCACCTAGAGTCACCTCGCCCCCCTTCCGCTCGGGATTCGCCCCCCTTTGTCGGGATTCGCCCGCATTTTGGTCGTGATTCACTCTCCTTCCGGTCAGGATTCGCCCCCTCTGTCAGGATTCGCCCTCTTTGCCGTCACCTGGCCCCCTTACCTCATTTGCATATGGTTGAACTTGCTTTAGATTTGGCAGATTATGGGTGAATTCTTTGTAATTTTCAGGATATGTTAACTTTTGGATGCTGCTTAAGATGTGATAGTTTTTTTCCATGAGAAAGTGTTTTATGTTTTTATGATTTTTTACACCCGTTTTTTGACATTAATTTTTGGACCATTTTTAAAGTTTGTTTACTCGGACAGTATTTATTCGATTTTGAACTTATTCTGCGTACCTGTTCTCTGATCAATTGGCTGTTCAACTATGCATTTACTTTTCTTTCTAGTTAAAAAGGTTAGGAGATATCTGCCTTGAAAAACTGATTTGAAAATGGCCGCCATCTTGGATTTTTTCCAAAGGGGTTGTATGGGCATTTTAGTCAAAATTTTTAGTGTCTAAAAGACTTTTTACCTACTTTGTGGCTAAGAGAACTATTTTCGCGACAAAGTAAGTAAAAGAAAGTCTTTTAGACACTCAAAATTTTGACCAAAATGCCTATGCAACCCCTTTGGACAAAAATCCAAGATGGTGGCCATCCGCAAACGAAATCTTTAAAAATGGAAAAAATATTTTTTTTCATAAATTTAGCAAGTAGCAAAGAACAGAAACTCTTAAAAAAAGGAAAAAAGGAAAAAAAATTCATATAGATGTTCTGAGGAGGGCTCGAACTCCCTGCCTTCGAGTTGGTCTCGAACCCAGGAATACTGACGACGAGAATGTGCATTTAACACTTCACAATCTCATCGTCAGTTAATTTTATGTACAATATTTAGGTATAAATGAGTAACTTCCCGGAAGTTAACTGCTTAACCGGCAGTTAACCTCTTTTGATGGAAATACACACTGAACAGTGAAATAAAAGTGTCTGCCATTCTATATATTGCTTGTAGTGAAATTTTCTGTTTGTTTTTATTTTATTTTTTTTTTGCTCATTTTTTGGGTTTTTTTCATGTGCAAATTGCTACACGCTTCAAAAATAGTTATTTTGTGAGGAAAAAAAAAATTGCGCCGGGCTGGTGTCGAACCCGGGGAAAATGACGAGGAGATTATCCAGTTAACACATGACAATCTCACCGTCATTTAATTTTATGTACAATTTTTAGGTATAAATGAGTAACTTCCCGGAAGTTAACGGCTTAACCGGAAGTTAACCTCTTTTGATGGAAATACACACTGAACAGTGAAATAAAAGTGTCTGCCATTCTATATATTGCCTGTAGTGAAATTTTCTGTTTGTTTTTGTTCTATTTTTTTTTTTGCTCATTTTTGGGGTTTTTTTCATGTGCAACTTGCTACACGCTTCAAAAATAGTTATTTTGTGAGGAAAAAAAAATTGCGCCAGGTTGGTGTCGAACCCGGGGAAAATGAAGGTGAGATTATCCAGTCACCACACGACAATCTCACCATCATCTAATTTTATGTACAATTTTTAGGTAGAAGTCAGTAACTTCCCGGAAGTTAACCGCTTAACCGGAAGTTAACCTCTTTTGATGGAAATACACACTGAACAGTGAAATAAAAGTGTCTGCCATTCTATATATTGCCTGTAGTGAAATTTTCTGTTTGTTTTTATTTTATTTTATTTTTTGCTCATTTTGTGGGTTTTCTTCACGTGCAACTTGCTACCCGCTTCAAAAATAGTTATTTTGTGAGGAAAAAAAAAATTGCGCCGGGTTGGTGTCGAACCCGGGAATACAGATGATGAAACTGTGCATTTAACATATCACAATTTCATCATCAGTTAATTTTATGTACAATTTTTAGGCATAAATGAGTAACTTCCCGGAAGTTAACGGCTTAACCGGAAGTTAACCTCTTTTGATGGAAATACACACTGAACAGTGAAATAAAAGTGTCTGCCATTCTATATATTGCCTGTAGTGAAATTTTGTTTTTGTTGTAATCTTTTTTTTTGCTCATTTTTTGGGTTTTTTTCATGTGCAACTTGCTACACGCTTCAAAAATAGTTATTTTGTGAGGAAAAAAAATTGCACCGGGTTGGTCTCGAACCCGGGAAAACTAGTGTCAAGGTTTGACGTAATATCCATTACGCCACCACGACACCATGTGGAGTTATGCCACAACTTTAGGTATAAAGGACTCAATTACCGGAAGTTAACCGCTTAACCGGAAGTAGACCCCTTTTGATAAAAATAGGCACTGAAGAGTGAAATAAAAATGTCTGCCACTTTATTCATTGTCTGCAGTTTTCCTTGGCCTTTTAGTCGGGGCTCTCCCCCTCAGAATATTTCAGGTTTGATTTCTCCAAGAGTATCTCACCAATATCAAAGATATTTCGCATGCCTTTTTTGTAACAAGAGGGCTACGAAATCTTGCCTTTTGCGTTCTTGCAACTGTTAATCTTGTGCCATCTTGCTGGTTTGATTTCTCCAAGAGTATTTAATGCACATCAGAGAAATTTACTGTGTCTTTTGTCTAAACAACGGGCTAGTGAATGGTACCTCTTGCATTCTTGTAATTGTTAAATTACTTGAGACATTTGCCTTTAAGCTTCAAAAAAAATTGTTTTGGGTCAACTTGCAGGTTTGATTTCTCCAAGAGTATTTGACCAACATCAATGATGTTTAGCGTGCCTTTTGTCTAACAAAAGGGCTACCGAATGATACCTTTTTCATTCTTTTAACTATTAAATTACCTGAGATATTTGCCTTCAAACTTCAAAAAAAATGTTTTCTGCCAACTTGCAGGTTTGATTTCTCCAAGAGTATTTGACCAACATCAATGATGTTTAGCGTGCCATTTGTCTAACAAGAGGGCTACCGAATGATACCTTTCTCATTCTTTTAACTATTAAATTACCTGAGATATTTGCCTTCAAACTTCAAAAAAAATTCTTTTCTGTCAACTTGCAGGTTTGATTTCTCCAAGAGTATTTGACCAACATCAACGATGCTTAGCGTGCCTTTTGCCTAACAGAAGGGCTACCGAATGATACCTTTCTCATTCTTTTAACTATTAAATTACCTGAGATATTTGCCTTCAAACTTCAAAAAAAATTGTTTTCTGCCAACTTGCAGGTTTGATTTCTCGAAGAGTATTTGACCAACATCAACCATATTTAGTGTCCCTTTTGCCTAACAAAAGGGCTACCAAATGATACCTTTCTCATTCTTTTAACTATTAAATTACCTGAGATATTTGCCTTCAAACTTCAAAAAAAATTGTTTTCTGTCAACTTGCAGGTTTGATTTCTCCAAGAGTATTTGACCAACATCAAGGATGTTTCGCGTGCCCTTTGTCTAACAGAAGGGCTACCGAATGATACCTTTCTCGTTCTTGTAACTATTAAATTACGTCAGATATTTGCCTTCAAACTTCAAAAAAAATTGCAGTTTGAAAAAAACTTAGAAAAAAACATTTTTTTGATTTCAAATATAGACTTGTGAAATGTAGAAAGTAAACGGGCTGCATTGCCCATGTCGTCTGGACCTGATTGGTGAAAACCACGCAGAAAACGGCCCATTGGGGAATTTTTTTATGAATTTTTTTGTAGCGACCAGTTGTAAAGGAAAGTTCAGTGCATACTACATGACGTCCCTGTTCTCAAGACCTTCAAACCGTGAGTACACGCTTTTTGAGCTCCGTTTTTTTTGCTGTTTGGCACCCTTAGAACACTGGGCAGAGGCAATCCAACTATCGGAAGAGGTGTCTAAGGTGCTCGGGCACCTTTCTTGAACATTTTCTTCCCATAAAAAACGGTTGCCTCTGCGCGGGCTTTGGTCAAAGTTTAAAGGTGCAATCTTGACCAATATGTTGTTGAAGGACCTCGTTATTAGAACTGGAGGACCTTTTATTGATGTTTTGATGTTATATCATGCTTGTTCATGTTGTAAGGAACCGTTTGGTGTTGATTAGTTATGACGTCATTTGTGTGGAAACTTTACACCTTAAAAACTTTACGAGGTTTTAACCATTTGGCCAGCAAACTGTAGCGTCCAATAGGCCTTGACATAGGCTACGTGCATGCCAAATTTGGTAGCAAATGATAAAATCCTCGCAAAGTTATTAGCGGTTAAAGTTTTATACAAAATGGCGGACACAAGTTTGTTGGTACCATGCCCTCAGCGGTTTTAATGGAAAAACAATGGGAAACTTTAACTGCTAATAACTCAACGAGGATTGAACCGTTTGACTTGCAATTTGAAGCAAAGATAGAATGCAACAAGGGTTATCTGTCATGTGGGTCACATGAGTGCCAGGCTTCACTTTAAAGTCTGCAAGTATACCAGACTTTTACTGCTTAGAACTTTAAGATAATATTGAGGGAGGCTTTCGAATCTACAGACATTATAGAATGCAAAAGTAGCTATCTGTATAGAATGTTGATTTCACCCCTAACTATAATGTCTGTAAGTATGGGCACTCGTTACTGGAACTTGAGGTCCTCATTAGAGACTAAGGCAAGGTTTTTTTTCCTGCAACGTTTTTTGTAGCTGAGCCAGTCACCATGAGGCGCCGTGTTAGATACACCCCAGCCGAGGACCATGCGCTCCAGGCCTTCATTGAGGCCAACAAGTTCAAGTACCCCGTTAGCGGAAATAAATTGTGGCTCTTTGCAGAGGCCCAACGAGTAACTGGTCATTCCTGGCAATCCATGAAGGCCAGGTATATGCTGTTGTCAGGGGCCTCTGCGAAGAAGGGCAAAAAGAAGCCCTCAACGAGACCCTTCCTGGGAAGCGGCGCTCAACGTACAATTCCATTTCACCTGTTGTTCACCTCCACCTCCACCCGCCCCACCTCCACCCACCCCACATCCACCCACCCCACCTCCACCCTCACCACCTCCACTTGCACCACGTCTACCCGCCCTACCTCCACCCACTCCTTGACGTCGACCGTTCCACGACGAGTTACTGTGACGGACGCGACGACAGAGACAGACAGTACGGGGATGGTCAGCATCGGGGTTGGCATCCACCTGTTCTGCCCTGTCACGCAGTACAGGCCGGTGAATGTCAGCACCCAAACAGTGCGTCTGCCATCCCAACACAGACGTTCACATTCATTTTAGACATGCATGCACCATGCATTACCATACGCATCATACGTACGTCATACGCGCATACATTCTCTTTGTAAATACATTTTGTAAATAGACGTTCATATTAGTGTATGTAAGAAAAATAGCCAAAAAAAACAAAATACATAGACCAAAAAAAGTCACATTGTAAATAGTCTCAATTCAACAAAGTTGAATTTTTGTAAATACCTTTGTAACTAGAATTGTCAAATAGAAGATATTAACTTAAGACTTATCACTGTACAAAAGATTGTATATATTTTAACCTCTGTAAAAACAGCCATGTAAATACGTCATTGTTGCTTTAGACTTAGGCTCGGCCCTTTATGTCTCCCGTCGGGGATCAAACACGAGTTGGAGTAGCCAATCTCCAAGGAG
The DNA here is from genome assembly GCF_042242905.1 of Orbicella faveolata. Lineage (NCBI taxonomy): Eukaryota > Metazoa > Cnidaria > Anthozoa > Scleractinia > Merulinidae > Orbicella > Orbicella faveolata. Next base: position 26,183,377 of record NW_028301576.1, read on the forward strand.
TGCCCCACGGGAACATCTAGTGTCTTTACAGTCTAACTTTTTAATTATTTTTGGGGTACAAGAGGGTCTCGATGCGCAACTTGCGGACAGGAAGTCCGTTAGGCTTTCTGGACAGTTTGTAAGCCCCGGTCTGTCTAATCGCCTCTCACACCCAAAGCCAACTCCACCTCCTCGTGGTGCACCCTGGGTAGCCTGGCCTTGCGGCTAAGGTTAGCAGACAGAGCTCTGGCTGAAAGCTGGAGGGGTTAATCATCCCTTCAGTGGAAAATTGCCTGCAATTAAACACAGTAAGAGAAAGAAGATGCAAGAAAATGCGACAGCAGTCATAACAGATGTGCACAAAGATGTAGCCCCTTTAGTCTGGCCTCTCCCCTTCAGACCTGTACAGGTCTTTGGTTCATGAAGGCACACAAGCCTCTCAACCACGACAAGGTAGGACTACTGTGAGAGGAAAAAATGTAATGATGGTTTCCCAGTACCCCCCTTGCCGTATCAAACGGCAAGAGTACTACTCAGAGGCTGAGCGTGTTTGTGGGGCACTCCCCGGGGGTTGGCTACCCCAGCTCGCTTTTGATCCCTGACAAACTGCTCAGTCCCCGGAGGGTATCATCGGGTCACCAGCCCGACTCATTGTCGCCAGGAAATATTTACAATATTTACAGTTTTATGTACAGTTAAAATATTTACAATTCTATATACAATACTATTTACAATAAATAAAAATACTTTAGTTTGCCGTATGTGACAATTCTATTTACAATGATATTTTACAGAAGCTCAGCTTGGCTGAATTATATTAGGAATTTCAACTTCTTTTTCTGATTGTTTTGTTTTTTCAGGAAACACAACGGTGGCACCAATGAAGAGCACAGCATCTCCATCCTCAATGAGGCAAACTTTAACCGGAGATGCAGGGTCACTGGGCGATTACCTCCTGCTCTTCAACAGGTTCTTCATCTTCTTGCAAACTCGCTGCCAGCCATCACGCTCCAGGAAACACAACGGTGGTGCCAATGAAGAGCACAGCACCTCCATCCTCAATGAGGCAAACTTTAACCGGAGATGCGGTGTCACTGGGTCACACAGGAACGATTACTTCCTGGTTTTGAAGAGGTTCTTAATCTTGTTATAGACTCGGTCCCAGCCATCACGCTCCAAGATCGCATTTAACTGAGGGTGGTCGTCCAAGATCTTTCTGATGGATTTGGTGGACGGTAACGATGTGAATTTCGAGAAGGTCCATTGGAAGAGGACCGTTTCCTCCGGTTTCCAAGCTGCCCGTCTTACTGACTGTGACCGGGCTGATCGATCATCAAAGTTACTTAGCCAGTGAGACACTTTTTTGCTGGCATCTGCATTGGAAACAGGCGGAGTACTGCTTGACGTCTTTCATGCCAGGTAGTTCACAAAGTTGGTGGCTTGCTTCAACCTGGCTGTGGTGACGGCAAGCGGGGACAGAATGGTGACGCGAATGACCCTCTTCCTGACCTCCTGCATCGTTACGGTTTTCCCACCCTCAATTTCTTTGCTAAAGATCTGTCCAAGCTCCTCCCGCTGCATGGCAGTGAGGCTGGATGGCCCTGAAGCATTGCTGGGTGGCACTATGCCACTGCTAGAGGCCTTCGAGTCTGCGGCTCTGTCAGAGGTGGCTGGCATTGCACGTTCCGATGGCAAGGGAGGCTTCTCGTCTGGGGATCCCTTGGCTGTTTTTCCCTGGAAACGGGCTTTTTCCTGCAGGTCGAGGAGGCGCGGAATGATGTTCATGGCCTGCACTCCAGTGGTTGTCAGGTTTGGCCTGGTGTACCACTCTCGTGATGTTTTCTCGCTATGCGCGAGTACGTGCCGCAGGATAGCCTGTTCTTCGGGGCTGCAACAGTCGAACATCTCCGTTGTTATCAACTTGCACATGTCCACAAAGGCCATGCGGCCAGCCAAGTTCACCCCACACCTCTCCACGAAGAAGGTTAATCGTCTGCCGATGGTGCCCTCTCGGAAGCCAGTGCCCTCATTGGTGACGAAGAGTGCCTGTTCGTCCTGGCAGGCGAAGTGTGGACGGATGTTTCGGCGGTACACTTCCATGAACTTGTGAAGTTCTGGCAGCATTGGGCAGATGGCAGGCCCGTCCTTAGCCCTTTTGTGTTTTACCACCAGCATCACCTTACAGCCATTGTCCACCTTGCCCTTCTCATACTCCTCCATTGTGGCATTATTGAGGGGGCCGGGGCGTGTTCCGGTGTCTAAGGAGAACCGGGTAAGGAGGAAATCTCTGACTAGAACGAATTCGCTGTTGGTCAGCTCCTTACCCTTCCCAGCTAGCACGAGCAACCGGATGGCATCATTGTAGCAGCGGCTCTTCTTTATCTGTGCCAGTTCGTTGAGGGTTAGCAGTCCCTCCGTCTTGTCAACAATGCATTTGTTCTTGACGTGGTAGCTCTTGCTGTCCACCGTCGAACGCCAGCCCTTGAGGTCTTTGAGTACCATGGTGAAGTGGTCAATGTGCGACGGATGGAGGGCAGGAGCATTCTTGTTAAATCGCTCGTGCGGGACGAAACGGAGGAACTTCTCGTACGATGTCAGATAGATGAGCATGCCTGGCTTTTTTGTGCCTGCAGTTAGATGCGGTTTGACCCACAATCTCCAGACGGCGTCTCCCTCGTGGTCCAGCAAGGAGAGGATGTCATCTCCCTCCGGGTCGATCTCCTCCAGAAGGATCCGCATCTGGGCGGTGTGTTGGAGGCGGACAGATTGTTTTGTTTCTCCTGCCGACGGTCTGGATTGGTAATCGTAAAAGAGTACCAGCCATTTGTGCCTGTTGGTCCCCGGGTTCTTTGCCGTGAAATACTGCGTAGCGCTAAGATGGGATGTGTCCGAGGGTTGGTCTTTGTCGTCCTCGGACTCGTCGCTGGAGGCAGCAGACTCAGCATCAGACCCCAGGGACTGCAAGGGAACATTTGCTGTGGCAGCGTCGGAGGAAACAGCTGCAGCAGGGCCAGTGGGGGTGTTGCTACTGGCACCTGCAGAGGCAGTGGGCAATGCAGAAGCAGAGGCTGCAGCAGGGCCAGCAGGGGCGTTGTTGTGGGCACCTGCAGAGACAGTGGAGGATCCCAAGACAGGCTGCATCAGGGCCAGCTTCGGCGTTGCTGCTGGCACCTGCAGAGGCAGTGGCGGATGTAGAAGCAGAGGCTGCAGTACGACCAGCAGTGGCGTTGCTCCTGACAGCTGCAGAGGTGGCAGACGCAGCTTCCTTTGGAGCTATCTCGACGATGGCAGGAGGTGGAGCGTTAAGGTTAACTTGTAGCTCCGAAAGGCCAGTGTAAAATTTCGCCATTCTTACTAGTCGCTGGTGTTCTCTGCTTCCCTTAGGTATCCCGTGCACTTTGGGATGCGAGAGGTGGCGTCCAAGATCTTGTGTACTTTGAAACTTACAATAGGAGAGAAAATTTAAAGTTCTTCGGAATAGAGGAAAATACAAGTAACGTCACCGGAGACGCGAATATCGATGGTTCGCCACATATGACCAAAGACACGAAGCAAGTCATGTACAACTTTCTGGAGCAAAAGTTGAAGATCAGCAACGCTAGAGACAGGATAGAGCTCCAAAGGATCCACTGTCTGGGTAAGCCAAATGATAAAGGTCCTAGACCAATTATTGCTAGATTTCTGCGCTATACTGATAGAGAAGAAGTTATGTCAGAAGCCCGCAAGCATCTGAAGGGAAAAGATTTCTCCGTCTTCGATGATATTCCAAAGGAACTTTATGACTTAAGGAAAAAACAGCGAGATAAACTTAAAGATGCAAGGAAGAAGGGTCACACAGCGTTTTTCAGTAAGAAATATCCAGACAGATTATATATTGATGGAAAATTTATTTCTCAAGACGAGCCTTTCGCTTAATTTTCAAATTTACATATGTAGATTTTGGACAGGTTATTATTTTTTTTTGCATGCCTTTTCTCACCTAATACTTGCCACTTAAATTTCTACTAAACACAAGCTCGATAAGCTGCAAAAAACAAGATGAATTAATTACATCCTTAGCCGCCACAAAAGGAGCGGAACATCAAACACGCTATTTACCGATGGTGTGAAACTGCCCAAACAAAAACTTTGATGCACTGGGTAGGTAAGCAGTCAATATTTGTTGTTAGCTTTTTGTTTTGTAATTATGTGTTAGGTTGTCCAAGCTTTATACTTGTTATAGTCGCTCTGTATGAGCGTGTCTTGTGGTTAGCTTTTAGATCAGTAGTTGCTTCCAATGTTTGGAAGCTTCCATTTATATACAGAATTAGCTTGTTCAAGGATTATTATAGAAAACCGTTACTTTCAAGCACCCGCATTATCTTCAACATGGTTGTGACACTTCAGCTGCTCCCAGGAATAATTTTTATCTCTAGACACTTTGAGGATGCATGGATCTTAAAATATGTTCTCTTAATGTAAGAGGCTTGGGAGACATGCTAAAGAGAAGGGAAATGTTCTCTTGGCTCAAGGCAAAAAACAACTCTATTTATTTTTTACAAGAAGTCCATTGCTGCGAGAGCACGTCCACTATGTGGTTGGCAGAATGGGGGTACAAATCCTTTTTTAGTTGCTGTACGGGCACTAAGGCAGGAGTTGCAATTCTATTCAATAATACATTCGATTTCGAAATGAAACGAGTGTACTGTGATCCTAATGGACGATTCATTATTTGTGACATCCAAACCAACCAAAAGTATATAGCGCTGGCCACCATTTACGCTTCCAACGACGATGACGCGGCTTTCTTCGAAGACTTCTTCGAGCATTTATCAGATTTTCAATGTGAAGTAATTATTGGTGGTGATTTCAACTTAGTGCTTAATTTAGATAAAGACAAGAAAGGTGGCGTCGCAAGAACACACAATAATTCAGTTAGGATCGTTCAGGAATTTATGGAAAACTTAGATTTAATTGATGCTTGGAGAGTGCTACATCCCGATTCCCTAAGATATACTTGGCACCGACGGAAACCCGAAATTCAATGCCGACTAGACTTCTTTCTTGTTAGCCAAAGCTTAATGTGTAATGTCATGCACGCCGATATTTTGACAGGATACAAAACAGACCACTCAATGATCGATATCAGTATAGCTGTTCATTCGAATCCAAGAGGACCAGGCTTTTGGAAACTTAATACTTCTTTCTTGAACGAAATTGAATACGTTAACCAAATAAAATCAACAATCCAAGCTGTTAAAGAAGAATATCAAAATGATGACACTGTGAACCACGCATTATTGTGGGAGATGATAAAAATGAAAATCCGAGAACAATCATTAAAATATGCAGCTGCCAAAAAAGCTAAAATTTTAAAACGGGAAGAAGAGCTAGAAAAAGCAATTAACAACTTGCAAATATATATGGAAACAACAAGCGACGAGGAAAATGCAAAACAAGTTGGGGCTCAGGAATTAGAAAGAAAAAAGGCAGAATTAGAGAATATAATTGAGTACCGCACCAAAGGTGCAATCTTAAGATCGAAATGTAGATGGTATAACAAGGGAGAAAGAAATACAAAATACTTTTTAAACATGGAAAAAAGGCACTACAAACAGGGAGTAATAAGTCAGCTAAAAATTAATGATGATGAAACAGTAAATACTGACAAAGAAATTCTAAATCAGTGTGAATCCTTTTACAGAAATCTATATAGCTCCCATATGAATATCAACGACACTTATGTTAATGACATGTTTTTCGACGAGAATAATACTAAGGTACTGAACCCAGACGATCAAATGTCATGCGAAGGCCTGCTGACCAAAGAGGAATGTTTACAAGCCTTAAAAAATACAGAAACAAATAAAACACCAGGCTCAGACGGAATACCTGCCGAATTTTATAAAGTTTTCTGGAACGATTTGTCGGATTTACTTGTTAATTCGATTAATTTTGCATATCAAACAGGTCAATTTTCGGTAACCCAGAGACGTGGAATCATTAAATTAATCCCCAAAAAAGATGCAGAACCATACTTTATTAAGAACTGGAGACCAATAACTCTTTTGAACTGCGACTACAAAATCGCGACCAAAGCTATTGCAAACAGACTAAAAAAAGTTCTACCGAACCTTGTAGATAATGATCAAACTGGATTTCTTAAAGATAGGTTTATCGGGGAGAATATTAGACTCATTGACAGTATAATTCATTACGCAACAGCTAACAAAGCCCCTGGTCTTTTACTTTTTCTTGACTTCGAAAAAGCATTTGATACAGTAGAGTGGCCTTTCATTCAAAAAACATTTAAATATTACAACTTTGGACAATCACTAATCAACTGGATTAAACTATGCTACCATAACACAGAAAGCTGCATCCTCAATAACGGATGGGCCAGCGACTTTTTTAAGCTCGAAAGAGGAGTAAGGCAGGGTTGCCCCCTTTCTCCATATCTTTTTATTCTCTGTGTTGAGGTTCGAGCGGGTGCAATTAGGAAAAACCAAAATGTCAAAGGCATCTTTGTGAATGGAAATGAAATAAAAATTAGTCAGTATGCAGATGACACCACTTTAATACTCGATGGTTCCAAGGAATCTCTTACATCTTCTCTGCATATATTGGATAATTTTCAACGGATATCTGGCCTTAAATTAAATAACAAAAAGACGGAAGCCCTTTGGATCGGTGCTAATGCCGAAAAAGAAGACAAATTATGCCCAGAAAGAGACCTAAAATGGGTTAAAGGAAAGACCAAAGCTCTCGGAGTATGGTTCTTGACTAATCCTGACCTAACAGTAGAGCTGAACTACAACGAAAAATTGATAAAAATAAAAAATAGCCTAAGCTGTTGGGAGTGTCATCGACTTACCCTTTTTGGCAAAATTACTGTTCTAAAAAGTTTAATTGCGTCCCAACTTGTATACATTTTGTCTCCCCTCACGACTAATCACCGTGTCTTAAGGGAAATCAATAGGCTCTTCTATGATTTCTTATGGAACGGCAAAGGCGACAAAATTAAGAGGGAAGTAATGATTAATGACTATGAAAAAGGCGGCTTAAAAATGATTGATATTGAATCCTTCAATAAAGGATTGAAAACTACCTGGGTCAAAAAATATACTGATGTAAACAATCATGGAAAATGGAAACTTTTTTTTGACTTAGAACTCCGGAACTACGGTGGCAGAGCCTTGTTCAGCGGCAACCTTAGCAAAAAAGACCTGTCAAAGTATGTCAATTTATCCTATCCATTTATTGTGGAAATCTTAAAATATCTGGACTGAAATCACTTACGAGAATAATACAGACCATTTTCGCTCTCAGAGCCTTTGGCACAACTCCCTTATAAGAATCGATAACAGACCAATCTTCTACAAAAAATGGCAGCAAAAAGGGATTAACAGGGTTTCGCATTTGTTGAAAGATTCAGACACCTTCCTATCCTTTTCTGAATTCAAAGATCGGTATGGTATCACTGAAACAAATTATCTTGCTTTTTATGGGCTGTTATCCGCTTTAAAAAAAATCAAAATACCTTTACACAATAATATAAATATACAATACGAAAGCTTTTATACGAAATTTATGAAAGCAAGTAAACCAAGCAGACAGGCCTATAAAAAAATAATTGGTCTTAAACAAAGGTGTCCAACCAAGAGTCAAGAAAAATGGGCTACGGATTGTGCCTTTGAAGCCCATGAACCAATAGACTGGAGTGCGGCGTACCAGCTATCTTTTCAGTGTACAAAATCTATAAAACTAATTGTATTTCAATTCAAATTGCTGCATAGACGACTGGCGACTAATGATTTTCTTAAAAAAGTAGGAATAAAAGATAAAGATCTCTGCAGTTTCTGCAAAACTGAGAAGGAAAGCCTAATTCATCTTTTCTGGTCCTGTAGAGTTGTCTCTACCTTCTGGCAAAACTTTAAGGAGCTTCTTGTAAGCCAAAATCTTGCGTTGAGAACATACAACCTTTCTTTAAATATAGTCTTAGGCCTAAGGCCAGACAAATCAAAGAATAAACAGAAACTTAATTTTAATTTTCTTGTGGCGAGATATTATATATGGTCGTGTAGGACATGCAACTTGCCCCCTGAAATGAAACATTTCTCTGTCTTTCTGGCATGTTACAACAGCCTCAAAACTGGAGCAGCGTCAAATGATAATCTTTAGAAATCTAAGTGGGTGATAATAATAATTAAACGTATCTACCAAGCAACTGTATAAAAAAAAAATGAACAAAACCCTAAGGCTAACACTGTGCATGGATATTATTGTACTGTAGGTCAACCTTAACAAGTGTTGCACTTGTCAGTATTGTAAGTAACGTGTATTGTATGTAAGTAGTAAATAGTCTTTTTAATTAATTAATTAATTAATTGATTAATACAATGTAACTTATTGTAGTGTAAGTAATGTAAGTAATTGTATTGTTAGTAATTATCCAGTAAGTGATGTAGGTAATTGTCCCATAAGTGATGTAAGTAGTTGAACTGTAAGTTGTTTTTTTTCCCTGTGTTTTGCAATAAAAAAAAAAAAAAGGATCTAAAAGGACTTGGTTGCAGCCAGGTACCGGGCACCACTTCTTTCGCTCGCCCTTCTGAGGTCGGCGGCCTTTCCTCGTTTGCAAGTTTCCACGCTGCTGCGGGCCAGCACAGACGATTGTCAACATCTTCTCGACTTCATTTTCGTCCACCTCGCGTTTTCGTACGTGGGTTTGGAGATGTCGACGAAGGTCACTGCCGTGGAATGAGCACTTTGGCACAGGGCAGGCGTACTTCTTGTGGTGGGATCAACCTTTGCCTGGTGACGACTTCAGAATGAGGCTGTCTTTGCCTTCTTCGGGGAAGTCTTGATTGGTGGTGAAGGCGAGCGCTTCCTTTTAGGATGATCGTCCGAAGAGGAACAGCTTTTGGAGGAAGAGCCTTCCGGATGGTACTCGTCACCGCAACCTTCGCTGTCGGAAGCATTGCTGTCTTCTGCTGCTTCGTCGCTGTCTTCTGCTTTTTGCTGCCTTCTTTTTCAAACCGATGAAGGATCTGTGTGGCCCAAGTTAATTCAACAACGTTGTCCAGCAGCTCTTTGGCAAGGTCCGGGCCACTTAGGATGCTGTCTACGTCTGGCAGACGGTCAAAGAGACAGAAGTAGCTGTGGATGATATGCTGTATCACAGTTCTCGCTATTTCTTCTGCTGAATCGAGGTGCAGCCTATTGGCCGCCTCGGTGAAAAAGATAGTGTCTGTTAGCTGCTGTTGCAAGGCCTCTTTAGATGTGGTGGCTGGATTGAAGCGAGGCGGACACTCGTACGTAAAGCCACGATCTATGCCCAGATGTTTCAGGGCCTCCTTCTCTCCAGCTGAAGCTGTTTGCAGGAGCTTTTTGACATTTGGCAAGGAGCTCGCCATTTTGTAGATTGTTAAACCAGTGTCAAAAAGGCTGAAAATAATGTTAGGAATGGTAACTAAACCCAGCGGCTGACGGTACTTATAGACATTGTAGTGAGAAGTGAAACCAACAACCTAGACGAAGAGCCCTTAGCCTAGCAAGTTTCAACTCAAACTGTCAAATCTTCTTAAACTTTAGTTGTGAACACTTTAACTGCTTCTGGTGCTCTGGCACTTACATATATTCTAGTGGAGAGCGAAACCAACAACCTAGACGAAGAGCCCTTATCCTAGCAAGGACATAACTCTCAAGCTTCAACTCAAACTGTCAAATCTTCTTAAACTTTAGTTTTGAACACTTTAACAGCTTCTGGTCCTCTGGCACTTACATATATTCTAGTGCAGAGTGAAACCAACAGACGAAGAGCCCTTAGCCTATTCTACAAACCCTGTGAATTTGAAACACTGGCACAATATCCTCTAAGAGTTATAAGCAATTAAAGTTACCCTCATTTTCACGTTCAAAAACTGCTGAGGGCGTGGTACCAACAAACTTGTGTCCGCCATTTTGTATAAAACTTTAACCGCTAATAACTTTGCGAGGATTTTATCATTTGCTACCAAATTTGGCATGCACGTAGCCTATGTCAAGGCCTATCCGACGCTACAGTTTGCTGGCCAAATGGTTAAAACCTCATAAAGTTATTAAGGTGTAAAGTTTCGACACAAATGACATCATAACTAATCAACAAAGGAACCGATTTCCACAAAATCAACACCAAACGGTTCCTTACAACATCAACAAGCATGATATAACATCAAAACATCAATAAAAGGTCCTCCAGTTCTAATAACAAGGTCCTTCAACAACATATTGGTCAAGATAGCACCCTTAAACTTTGACCAAGCCTGCGCAGAGGCAACCGTTTTTTATTGGAAGAAAATGTTCAAGAAAGGTCCCCGAGCACCTTAGACACCTCTTCCGATAGTTGGATTGCCTCTGCCCAGTGTTGTAAGGGTGCCAAACAGCAAAAATAACGGAGCTCAAAAAGCGTGTACTCACCATCCAAGGCTTGTCTGTAATGAGGGTTTTGTAGGTCCACAAGGCGTACTTGCGCGTTACTTGGTCTCCTGGCCCCCCTTCTGGTTTTGATCTTTTGCTCAACTTTCAATGGGTTTTCAAGGGTGAGTCAAAACTAATGACATCATGGTATAACCCGCAACAAGACCTTTCTATTGGTGTAAAAATCTTTCAAAAAGATTAAAACCACAAGGTTTAAAAGTTACAACTAGAAAAACGGGATTCGCCCCCTTAAAAAACCAAACACTGCTGGAGGAATGAAAGGCATAAAAAGATTACATTTTAACCAATCACCATGAAACTTGCTGAGCGTTAAGCCACATAATGAGGTTACAATTGTGATAAGTTTCAAGTCTAAACCCTGAGAATGAAGCATTTTGTGCAGTAACAATTTTGCAAGGTAATTGCGGTCTCCTGGCCCCCCTTCCAGTTTAGAACTTTTCCTGATTTTGAATCGGATTTTGAGGGTCAGTAAAAAATAATTATACCATTTTATAACCCTAATTGAGACCTTCCTATTGGTGTAAAAACCACGTAAAAGTATTGAAACCACGCTGAGTATTAGTTGAAATTAGGGAAGCGGGATTCGCCCACCTGTTCCAAGAAATAATTTCTACCAATAAAACAATCATAAAACAATTAAATTTTAACCAATCTTAATGAAACTTTCTACACTATTAGGTTAGGTATTAGGTTACATTTGTAGGAAGTCTCATGTCTTAACCCTAAAGAAAAAGCATTTTATTAGCTAAAGCGTTGATCACCTTCTTTTTTCATGAAAACACAATTTGCACATTTTGCAAGTTAATTGCGCCGTCAGTTTGCTATGAAAAAGTTTCACAAAAATATATGTCTTGTAGCATTAACCTGTCTATCTAATATTAAAAAAAACAGAGCAAAAAATGGAAACTGATATGTTTTATGGTACTTTTTGTAAAGACCCCTCTTGAGTGGTGATTTGCCCCCGTAATACACAACTTTCACTGTAATTTATTTCTGCTAGTTTAAAAGATCAACAACGAGAATGGTGCTGTTTCAAAGACCTATAACGGACAATATTTACTATGGGAAAAGAAATTGGAAGAAGGATATTAAAAAGATTTCAGAGTCCACCAAAAAATGGTAGTATCAATTTCCCCTTAGATTTTTGATGCAATTTAAAGAGTTGAAATATTCGTAAGTACCTAACAATTGAGTCAATTGACGTCATTTTTTCAGAATCAGATTAACATTCAGATATCTACATTTGAGATACTTAGTTTTTGCCACTTGTGGTTTTGTAACTGAGTCAGCCTAAGATTAAAAAAACAATTTTTTTCAAAGTCATTTTAGTATTAAGTTTTTAGTAACTTAGTATTAATGACCCTACTGTATGAAAGATAATTGTTTGTAATGTTTTTAAGTACAGAAATAAGTATTACATGAATTTCTTTGCATATGGTATAATTGTTAACATGTAATAATGAAAATTGAATTTTTTGAGAGTTTTTAAAAATGAGCATCCTCACCCCCTTTGTTAATGGTTTTTGCTCCACTGTCAAGCAGCTTTTGAGGGTTAGTCTAAAGTAAGGACATCACTAAGATTGCCTCATCAAGACCTTTCTATTGGTATATAAAACATTTAAAAATGTTGAAACCTTCATGCTAAAAAAAAAGAAAAATGTAAAACTGTTGGCTGGAGGATTCACCCCCCTAAATCTCAGAAAGAGACACTAGGTCAGAAAAAAATTCGTAAAAAATTTAGATTTCAGCCAATCTCAATGAAACTTGGCACAGACTTAGCCAAATAGTTAAGCAATAATTGTGCCAAATTTCAAGTCTTAACCCTCAATATTAAGCGAGATATACTCTCTTAAGTAAAAAAGTAAAAAATTTAAGAAAAGTCCCTCTGATCTAGGGTTCATCTGAAAAGTGACCACTATACCCCAACTACATTTTTTTGGCAAATCCAATTTTCTTAGATCACCATGGCGGGTTAGGCTAGGGTTCGACTGTGGAGACCTTTGGGAACTAATCTAAGGAATGCTTGCGAAATTTCGGCGCTTTTCGAGCTAATCCAGCCGATTCTCCCATGGTTGCACCTGGCCCCCCTCTTCCAACTTTGTCTTAACATAACTCGGAGGGAATTAGACCAAATTGATTCAGATTTTTTTAGAAATATAGAACAGACACTGCTCTTTAATCTAATACAATTTTTGACCAATAAGAGTAAATTGGCACTGTAAAATAAGCATTTGGGTTAGAGGGGGGCAAATCACTGTACGGATGGATCTAATTAGGGTCGACACCACCTATTGCCTTGACTTTCTGCTCGTACTGACAGGCTTCTTTACCCAACGTCCTGTCCAGCCACAGACATTGGTCCGTCACCCAAGTGAATTCCTTGTACATGTTTCCTGTGACATAGGCTTTACGCAACTTTGCTCCATTCCATGTTGCCTGAAGTGAAATTAGGGTGGCTGGGGCTAGCATGTGTTTTTTGACTTCAGTGATTTCCCTGTTGCGTACTGCAAACAACTGCCTTTGTCATTTTACTGCCATCCCAAGTCGATCGATCCAATGATTCCAGCATTTTAACCGCTACCTCTCGATCTTGTTGGAGGCATTCAAAGAGCCTACTGTTCTGCATGATAATGCACGACATTTCGTGCAAGTCAGCATGTAAAGTTGGCCTCCAGCACAATACCTCTGCGTTCTTTTCATCCAATTTGAGCTCGCAAACCTTGGATATTTCATTGATGGGTTGCATCAACTTGCCAAACTCCATGTCTGCCAGTTGGTCGTCTACCCGGGCGATCTTCATCACAATTTCCTCTGTCAAAGCCGCTCCCTGGTGCATGGCCTTCACATGTTCAATGGCATCGTGTCAGTTAGCAAATCGATTGGGGCAATAGTAAAAAGGTTCTCCGGGTCTGTTCTCTAGGACAAAAGTGCACTGAAATGGGAACCCCACCATAGTTACAATGGAACTCCCTCTCATGTCTTGGACTGTCGTGACCTGTAAGTCGTTCTAGTTCCAACAACGATTTCACCCACTACGGTTTTGAAGGGCCACTCAGGTCTTCTTGCAGGTCAAACTCACTCAATACGGGTGGCGCAAACGTTCGTTGATTGTCATTGCTATCTTTTCGCGTAATATTGAGGAAGAACATGAGTTCGTCGCTGCCCTTCACAGCCGTGGCGTGTCGCAGGTTGTTCAACATTCCCCTTTCTTTGGATCCATCACGATGGCCTTCCACTCACAGCATCTTTTCCACAAGTTGTACCAACAATGAGGTGACTTGCATCATTCCGTTGTGCTCCCAAATGATGTCTTTGGCACGGGGCACAAGCCCAGTAATTTCTCAAACAATAGGACCGGCACCGGACGTGCCCACAAATTGTTGGATGGGGTATCGACTTTTGGTCCCATAGACTTGACTGGCCTTGTACAACCTGTTGGCGAGGACATGATCCAACAGGGCTTCTGGTGTAAACACACCAAAATTCTGCAACGGCCCGCCTCCTTTCGGTCAACCGGGGTTCACCTTGCCATTGCACTGACATCACTTTGTTCCATTGAATGGCGGCTCACCTCCTTTCCTCTTATACACTTCGGATGATGTCCCACTACGTCATCGCTTACATTGTCGCTTACATCACCGCTTACTGCTTACGTCACGCTGATGTCACGGCATTCTAGCAACGAAGACATAAAGAAGGTGGCCGTCCCCGGCCTTTTCAGTTCTAAGATGCCAGCAAGAGAGAAAGAGAGAGAAGATAGAGAAAGAGAGACAGAGAAGAAAGAGCATGGACAAAGTCCAAGACGCAAGTGCCATCAAAAGGGAGCCCATGGATGCGGAGACAGGAAAGACCACGGACTAAGTCCAAGACACAAGTGTCATCAAAAGGGAGCCCGTGGACAGGAAGACGGGACCGTGACAACAAGAACACGCGAGTGCCAGTGTTCAAAGGACGTTGAAGTGCGCCGCTAGCAATGGACGCGACGGTGGAAACGATGGAAACCATGGCCCCAGCGAGTCAAAGAAGCCCAGAGCCAAAGCAAACAGAGACCTCTCGCACTCTTTGCGGAATTTGACAAGGAGCTCGACAGATTGAAGGAGGGATGGGACCGGGCCTCTACCAAGGGTCGAGAACTGTCGACTCTGTTCCGAGAAACCTATGATGGCATTCACAAAAAACTTAGGCCTGATGCCACAGAGTACCTGAAGCTGACCAGGAAGAACAGGTCGAAGGTCGGGATAGGAGAGTGCCTGGGGGAATTTAGGGAGAAGTTGACGACCTGGATGAGACGGTTGGAGACTTTTAACACGGTGACGTGAGAAGCCCTTGCACTCGTGTGCAGTCGCGACTGCGAGGAAGACATGCTGCAGCAGATGGAAGAACGTGCTGAGCGATTGCACAAATTGCGAGAAAGCTAATGAATGTGAAACTATGACCGAGTCGAACTTGTAATCTGGATTGTCAAAAAAATCACCTGTTGTAGTAAAACAAAAGGGGCTGATGAATAAAGACATATGCGTTTTGAGTTTTGAATCTTTTGTGCATATATCTTTGTTTTGTTTTGTTTTCATCGATGAGAACTCCCAGATATGGCTGGGTATTGGGTGGCTATATCTCTTAGTGATTCGTGACAATCGGCGATCAGTGCACTCTTGCAGCCACATCCAAGCCATGTCAGAGTGTTTGAAACTGGTGTGTTGTATCAAAAGTCTTTTGCCCCGTATACTTTCTACAGAGCGTTCTTTGTACAGAGAAACAATTCATTCACTGTTTATTCATTGAATGTATGTATATGTGTATGTACATATTATATATATATTATATTATATATATTATATATAATATATATAATGTATATATAATATAAATGTGTATAATTAACATATAGAATACATATATAATATTTATATACATACATATTCGTGCTAAACCTTCAGGACTGCACTGATAAGGCCCAGAAGGCAAAATGGTACTATATGTAGTTCTGTTGTTGTTTGGCATACAAGACTTTACTTTCATGTTCAAATCGAACCCTCCCTTCCTCCCTCCCTCCCTCCCTCTCTAGGGATGAGTCACTGAATACCGGCACGCATGGCTTAATTTCCGTCCTAGACTGTTTTTTTTGGCACCGCACCGTCTGCACAGCAACGGTTTAACAGACAACACAGAACAAAGAGAGCACAAAGTCCAAGACGTTACATGACACAAGACCTTTATTTTTTTTACACCTTCACCGACCCCAAGTTAACATCTATTTATCTTCGCTGCATCTAACCTAAAAAAACATATCTTACAAAACGACGTTTTAAAATAATCAGAGGTCAAATTGCATCACAAAAACGATTTTACGTGGTTCATTCCCTTAATCACCTTGTCTCTGGTGTGTCCGAGAAACACGAAACGCCAAACGTCAGTCTCTACGTCCTCGTACTCGCCTTGGATGCCCCAACAGTTCCTTACTACTCACCCCAGGCCTCACATCTTTTTCAGATCCTCCTCCACCTCTATCGTGTGTCCCTCGTGTGTTTCGGTTTTCATCAGGTGGAGTGGTCCTCCGCAACAGCGTCTTTCCTGCTTACAACAGTAGCAATTGCTCATGGCAATTCTAGACCTAGAGTGGGTAAATAAAAAAAAGACAAAAAAATATATGAATAATGTCCATTACATTTGTGAAGGATGGTCGGTCGATCGGTCCATGAACAAGCAAATTTCATGGATGGAATAGTAAAATTTTTGACAGTAAATGATTTTTTCCCCCAATCTACATGTAGCTACAAGTGGTTTCATGCTTTTGTTTTTGTGTTCTTGGCAGTGCAAATATTTAAAAACATACAGAGTATATACGTGTAGTGAAAGCCAGGCAAGAGTTCCTACCGAGGATATTTGAAATTAGTTATTGCAATTTAGACTTCATTGTTTGGTTCAATAACAAGCTCTTCAAAAAATGTCAACGTCTGATTGAAAGGATTGGATTTTAATAATTGTATGGAGATAGCCTTTTATCTATGCTACAAACATACAAGAGCTAATCACTTAAGCAAAATATTAAATCAATATTGAAATAATGCTCTGCCGAGTTTCACCTAACACGTGTAGAACAGAAATACAAGTATCGATGAGAACAGAATGGAAAAAAGTTATCATTCTACCATGCCTAATGGTCAATTGTGATATTTTATGTCACGTGCAATAACGGACAGAGCCACATTAAAAATAAGCACTTCTACTTACTCCGTTCTGAAGTTTCCAAAATTGGGACCACGTCTCAACATTTTTGAGCAGTACTGGCAGAGACTTTTGCAACGCCAGCAACGGGCGAACAGTGAAGTTTTAACCCTGTCTTCTTCCTCGATATATTTTTCATGCTTCTCAACGAGAGGGGATGGCACTGTTGGGTTACGGTCCTCCCTGATCAATTGCTTTTGTTTGAGGGTTTTTATTCTAGAAGAAACTAGCGTCAACAGCTGACTGGTTGCTTCTTCACCTGGTTGCCATCCTCCCAACCTTGAGGGAGATATTTCCCCCAGTTTGGTTTGTAGTTCTGCATTGGCCGTTCACATGAGTTGTCCGAAGAAGGCACTGACACCTTCTAACACTGGGTCTCCTCAAACCTTATGGACCGACTGTAGCCTGGACTGGCAAGAGAAAGAAAATATGGCCACGTCAAGTAAATCGGTGATGTCTTCTGGAAGACGCTTCTTTGAATCGGATTATTTTCCAGAAGGACGATCGCTCAACTGATTCGAACAGGATGCCATCATGGATTCTGATAAAATTAATACAACAGCACCTCGTGTTCATTTCTCGCATTGACGTGCGAATTACGAAAGTGCACATCTGATTGGTGCAGCGACTGGTGCTGGAAAACGTCACCACCAAACATGGTGTGTTGGTGTGACAGCCACTTCAAATACCATACCTTCAGGACATTATTCAGTATAGATTTGTTCGTCATGCCTTCGAGCAATCCACTGTCATTTCTGCGTCCTCTTTATGACATTGCTGTATGGCAATTTCTGCTTATGTTGGGCTGTGTTAGTGAGCGCTCGCGTACTGGTAAACCTGATCACGTGAAGTTTACTTATGGTATGCACGAGGTGGTTGCGAATTTCCTGTGCAAGCTGTTGGAAGTGCAAGCCTTTAGCCATTTGCAACAAAAATTGCTGGAGACAGAAGCTCAGGTAGCCACTGGAAATTGGGTACTTGGAGGACAAGCCACCAAAGAATTGGTTCAATGTTGCCAGGATCAATGGAAGAGGAAGAATCCTTGCCTTAGGGAAAGTGCCACTGCCTACGCGGTTAATGATCCATTGACTGTCGCCTGGTACGACAACATTCCATTATGTTACAATTGTGGGATTCCCTGTCCAAATTGTAGGGAGGAATTGGGCAAAGAAGTACCGACAGAAATGTCCGCGTTGCGGGCGTTGTTGTCTTATGAAGACATTCACGCTTCTAACACAGGAGAAGATGACGACGATCCAAATGCCATGGCAGAGGATCAGGGTAGCCCTCCACTTTCCGGTTCCTGATCCTCTGCAATGGCATTTGGATCAGGAACCAGAAAGTGAAAGGCTACCCGCAAGGGACAGCGAAACACCACCAACACCACAACCACGAATGCAATTACGGCCAAGAAAAGCTGCAAAACTAAATTAACTTGCAAACTTCAATGGGAAGGGATAAGCGAACGAAAGGAACAATGGTAATAATTGGTTTCTGAATATTCAAAATTGTTGCTTTACTCAATTCCCCTGAGCTGTCGACAGCTTAACTATTACAGAGGTCCAGTCAAGTTGAATTTCGCTGGCTTCAGGAGCATGAGAGGAAATATATGTACCCTTATTTACGCAGTCATATACATTTAGAGTTCCTCGTTATGTTACTGTTTGGTTTATCTTTCCTAATTTATACATGTATATAGGGTTTTTCTGTGCTACGGGTATGGTCAATTTATTTGCTGTATTCACCCATGCAGGCATGTGGAATAAGACCCATATTACACCAACCCTGAATCAAAAGTTTTTATATTTACAACTAGGAAACTAGAGCGGTTTTCAGTTGAGTGTCGAAAGTAATTAGCCAATTACTTTGGTTTTGGTTTTACTACAGTTTGAGATTAACTGAGAAGTCTAATTGGTAAGTAATTGGTTTTGGTTTTGGTTTTACGACACTCAATTGAAAACCGCTCTAATTTTAACGTTGCTGTTTACAAGAAAATTTAAATTTTGAATACAAAAGGGATTCCCAAATTACAAGTTGGCTGCTTAGGGGATTAGCAATCATTTTCAAATGCTAGAGAAGGCCACTTACAAGAAAGGCTGCAAGAAGAGCTTTGACTGTATTAGGAAATAAATGTAATAGCAAAACACGGCAAATGTTCAGATGTAAAACCAGAGATTGAAACTTTATTGCATATGTGCTGGAACAACAGCATTAACCCTATAATATCGATATACTGATCTTGGTATTCATTTTATAACTTTACACTGAATTATGTACATTTGATTGTTAAAAAAAAATACACCACTTGAATTTTGTCTAAAATAGAATAAATTTCTTGTATGATCCCTCAAAACATTGACATGTGATGGTCATAAATTATACTCATATATTATACAATTATAGCTTCTTATTAATTTTCATCAAGATCTCAACTGCCTAGTGGTAAAGTATTTGTAAGAAAATGTTATGTTGGATAAAAGTTATCAGGATTTTATTTAATTCAAAAGCATCCAACCTCAATAATTAAAAGTTTTTCAATTATGTGATTTAGGTTTCTCTACAGGAATACATATCATTTGTAGAAGAAATAAGAGTTAAAGGTGGCTCAAAACAGTTTCCAGCACTTTCGAAGACTTAAATTTTGATGGGTCATTATAACCGTTTTTTATCAATTGATGCTACAATCGTGGTAACAAAAAACTGCCTCATCATTGGTAAACACGTAATTATTTTCATGACACAACAGATTACTATTGCAAATGTATAACCTGCTAAAAGCAACCTTAATTTTAGCTTTAAGGGCATATAATTCAAAAACTGCGTGGTGAAATATTTTTATATTGTCAAATTTTGAATAGCAGGATAAGATGCAGCTTTTGTAAAAGTTTTAAAAAATACTGTACATAGGGTTTTAGGCAACCTTGGTAACCTATTGTTACATGAAAATGATTGTAACATGTTCACCAATGAATGGGCAGTTTTGTGTTACTGTGATTGTAGCATCAGTTGATAAAGAGTGGTTAAAATGATCCATCACAAAGTGCTGGAAACTGTTTTGAGCCACCTTAAATTAGTAATAGTTGTCCTGGGTAATTAATCATGGAATCTTTCTGTTGCTATTTCTTAAGGCACTAATAAAACATGAGAACTGTACATTATGACAAAAACATACTTAAAACAGCTTTGACTGTTACATTCCATTATTGCCACAAAAGTGTTCTGAGACTCCAACAGCCTGAATTACTTTTCCGATATGTCCTCTGTTCACTTACTCCTAAACAAGTTTTCTGAATCAAATGGCCACTAATGTCATCCAGAGATACATCACTGTCAAAGACCAAACA
The DNA here is from genome assembly GCF_042242905.1 of Orbicella faveolata. Taxonomy (NCBI): domain Eukaryota; kingdom Metazoa; phylum Cnidaria; class Anthozoa; order Scleractinia; family Merulinidae; genus Orbicella; species Orbicella faveolata. Next base: position 26,203,380 of record NW_028301576.1, read on the forward strand.
GTTGATTTCCTTGGTTGAAATATCAAAACATTTGAGTTAATAATGTCAACAAGCTATGTCCTAAAAAGGAAAATGACTTTTTTCATTTCCTGCCTACAAAACGTGTAAAATTTATCTATCATTGAATTTTCTTGCTAGTTCTTCAGTTTGAGATATCTATTTCTTTGCAGTTCAACCAAATGGTGTTGGACAAAAAGGAATATAACCTTAATTAGTACAATCCAGTGACAGACTGTAAGGCAAACTTATAATCCAATTGGCATTGCAAGGCAGGTTGAATTTTTGATAGAGTGCCCCCAAGGCACAGGCACTCAGGTAAAATTACAGAAATCAAAACCAAAACAATAAATAATGAACACTTTCAATGAACATTTAGTTGTGAATGAATGGTCTCTGGATTATACTAATTTATTATCCAAGAGGTTTAAACATCCAGAGTTGGTGGTCCAATGCTGGGGTCCCATCATGCTGTTCTTTGATTAGTTCGGCCCTAGCATCTTGAGTGTACAACTCAAAACTATTGGACTTCCTGATCAAATACAAAATAAGTTAAGAAATAATTTAGAATGAAAATTAGCAATGTAAAACGTGAATGACATTCTGATGACTCCATGTCATCATTATCAAATTCAAAATACTTACAACATTTAAAGTGTTAAAGAAATGATGCACAAAATTTGACTGCTTGATCTAACAGATGCTGTTCATTAGGAACATAAAACCAAAACTTAACACACAGTCAGATTCAGGTCTTGCCAAACTCTTGACATTACAATTGAATACTTTAACACCCATTTAATTCCCCAACTATTATCACACCATTTTTACTATTTATATTTACTCAATTCCATCATGTGTTTCGAACTTGATAATGATGACATGGAGTCATGGTAACGTCGTTCACTTTTTACATTGCTAACTCTCATTCTAAAGTGCTTTAAAGAGCCTTTATAAATTATTAACAAGTTTTCACATTTTCAACAAAAACGTGACAAGAATAATTCCCCTTTTAAAACAATTTATGGATTGAGAATGAACACAAAGATATCAAGAGCGCTTCAACCCCCAGTTGGTGGCAAAACTGTCTTGAGTTTGCAAGTTTGTTTTTTTTTGTAGTTATTGCCAATCCTACAAGCAACATTATTTTGCTCTTCTTTAGAAAAGATCAGAAGACGGTCACACAGGGGTTCTCTGGCACAGTTCACAAATGGATAATTAAAAGTAGAGAATTGTGGATAAAATACTTTCCTTTTTCCAGGTCATACAAATCCTTCAGGTCATGAATCACAAAGAAAAATTTCTTAAAATTTGCATTTCACAGAAACTAAAATCAGCTGCTACATCACACATCACAGGAATACCCCTGTACTATACACATGTAAGAACAAAGTACTTTGCTGATGTCTGTCTCATTGTACTAGTACTACCCTGATCAAGGTAAAACATAGAAAATCACAGTTATGAAGGTTTGGATACCCAGTCTTAATTAGCATAGATTTTGATGATTTCACTGTCTATCATGTTTGATATATTACTGTCTCACATACCGTCTGCCAGCCCTTTTGATGGTGCTATCATCAGCTCCACAGCGGGCAGCCCATTGGGCTGCTGATCTTCTTATGCTATGAGTAGTAAAATCCTTTTCAAAAAGTGTCTTGGACATCTAAAGGAGAATTAGGAAAGCCATCAATAATACAAAATAAACTACGGAAACAGTACAGCTCTTATGATCAAAGAGAGATGGCACATTTTACATCATTGAACAACTTTTTGTAAAAATGATTCACAACTATAAATGGCAAACCAATTATCAGGTACGTAAACACAATGGATAATGATTTTTGTATGGGTGGGCATCAAGTGCCAAATTAAACAACTCAACAGCGAGTTGAGTACCATGGATTTCACTCTAGACACTATGATATTCAATCAATACAAAAACCTGGTCACAGTAAATAATATACCTGGAGAAAGGTTTTCCTGTAGGTTGTGACACCACGAGCTGAGTTCTCATGAACTGCATGGTTGTTTTTAGCTACCCTTGGAAAAAATGAAACCTTTCCTAATACCTGCTTGAGACCCAAAAAAAAATCAAGAGCTATTAATTAAATAGATGCCAAGATATGCTGCTCAAAATATCTTCAGAACGTAGAGAGAAAAGAGCTCATTTACCACAGTTAAAGGAACTCTAGTTCCACTTTTAATACTGCGAATAAGGTTAAACTTAACAAATAATCCACCAACCTGTTATCAACAACCACACAAGAAGAGCGGTTACGGGACATAACTCAGGGTTCAATGGGTTAGCCCAAAGAGTGAGTGTCACCCCTGAAATGAAAAGATTGCAAAATATTCTCAGTTGAATTAATGACTGCTAAAGATGGTACCATTAAAAGATTGTAGTCTGTTTTGAGAAGTCTAAATTTTAAAAGTGTAAGCATGGGAAGTTGAAAAGAAGTTAGGGAGTACATTTTTTTGGAATAGGTTATAGTTGTAAATCAACTTGGCAATAAATGGTGGTCCTGCACCTTTTTTTTATTACAATTCAGGATTGATTAATGTTCTAAAATATAGTTAATATGACTCACATATTTTGCCTTTGGAGAGTAAGGAAAAAAACACATACATGTACATGTATTCACCATAATATATTCCATGTTCACCATGTTGCAATAACTAAATTTGTGAAGTATAAACCCAATAAATAATCCACCTTTTGCTTTTCGGTCTGCTTTTGACCATGGTAGTTTTATGTCAATTCTCTTTGGCAATTCACCAGAATCAGCTGCAAAATGAAAAGAACCAATTATAACAATGTTGGAAACTTGAAATTACAATCCTGTCAAGGAGCACTTCTAACTGAAATACTCTCAAGCTAAAAATCTATGTCATAAACTCACAGTTTTGCTGCTAAATGCTTTCTCTGGCAGATTAAAAAATGATACAAATGGCCATTGCACATTCCAGAAAAGATTACTTTCAACATTGAGCCTTCTGTAATACCTGCAAAGTTGGCTGGCAATTTCAAATGCCTCACTTTTAATCTGAGTGGTTCCTCCCCTCTTAGGAACACGGCGAAAGAAAACAATGTTATGGTCCAGAGCCACATGCCACGCATACCCTGAAAAAGCAAGCAGAGTTTACATACCAGTAAATCAGAAATGTATTAATATGATGTAAACTCTAATACTGGTACCCTATATTCTATACTGATTTGCATAACATACATATAGTAAACATACAAAAACTTCCTGATCAGTTTTCCTAACAACTGGGTTGTTTGAAAATTTAAAGTAGACCATTGTTTGTTTGTTTGTTTATTTTTTTTTAAGGTACCCTGCTGGATATCAAAAGAAATAAATTACGCACAAAGGATGAGCAGCTGGAGCAGCTAGTAGCTATAAGTACTATTGATATTGTCTGGCATTTAACATAATCAAATGTACAATGTTTAAGAAATAGAAAATATGTACCATGTTTCTATCGAGTTATAGAAACACGAGTGGAAGTTTGGGAGAACAAGAAATGCTGTGGGAACACGAGCCGCAGGCGAGTGTTTCCTCAGCTTTTTCGAGTCCTCCCAAACTTTCACGAGTGTTTCTATAACTCGGTATAAACATGGAGAACGTTGTCTATTTCTTTTAGAAAACACCGTGATGAAAAAAATGGAGAACAGCTTGTTAACTTTGATTATCAAAGTGTAAATGCTCTTTGCTCGCACCATCCATACGTCAACAGCTCGTGCTAGTTCTGTGTTTCCATCGAGTTATAGAAACATGATTTTTAACCAATTAGCGCACGTGTTTTCTTAGGACTGTTTTCTAAATTCATAATTAGTCTATAATTATCCTACCTCTATCGTTTTTAAGCAGTATGTGCGCATGCGCAACAGCTTCTGTAGTGAAAATGGGGGTGCCCTTTTGGGCTCATATGGCATCCGACCTTGGCGTGTATCAGCCTTTGTTGGCCTAGCTGACCTTTTCACTAGTTGCTTTATGGTCTGTTTGACATCTATATATATCAAGACACAACAAAAATTTTATGCTCCTTACAATTCAATTTTAAAAGTATTTATTTTATAAGTACTACGCTGTTGAAGTAGCTTGTGAAAAAGGATAATCCGAAGTGTTATTAAAGTGATGTATTAAGATAATTAGTAAGATAATTATTATTCAATGCATATTCCTCTCTCTTTTACTGGGAAATGGCCATGAGACCATAAAATGATCTGCAAAAACCAAAATGCTTACAAATAATGGTCTGTTTACGCCCATTACCATCTGACAGTGATTTGCTACATATAATATTCTGCTCAAGTGTACATGTGTCCTGTCCTGTGAAAAATGGCCACTAACTGTGGTTCCAGAGTTTTCAGAAAACTATTTGAAAATAACACTAGTACGATGAAAAATACAAGATCATTTAGGACATTAGAATGACAAAACATTATGTTACCAGGGCACTCCATTGGATTTCCCTTTGGGATGATCGTCTGAATCCCATTTACAACTTCCACTTTTTGGCTGTATGGACCAGTGTGACCAAAGGCATTAAACCAGTACTTAAATGCAGCAGCATGACCTCTTATCGCTGGAGGCTTACAGCGACGGCAACGTAAGGTGCCCAACTTCTTCCCCCTAGTTTCACGCATCATCTCTGAAAGAAAAGTGGAGAATCAAAAATAGCAAGGCATCTCTGATGTGCATAACATAGTATCGTGTAACACCCCGTGTGCACTGGTTCTACCTAATTCCTACTGAGACATCATGGTACAAATCTCTATTTAGACATGGTCATGCGTGAACAACTTGACATGTGTAGTTTCACTTCGGCAGCAAAATTTCTGCCAACTTAAGCTGAGTTCCTTTTGCTACAGTTTTGGCAATGTGAACATCATTCTGAACAATCAAAACCCTACTACAGGCCTTTGACTTTCGTCAAGCCAAGATGTTGACTATTTTTAATTTGTGTGCCTACATTCTCATCGATTAAAAGAAGCAAATTCTCCATCGACAGGAGCCAGATGAAGCATTTTTTATTCGACTGTTGCTCTACAGATTTTGGCATGTTTTAACCAGGCAATAGGAATCGATCCTTCATTTCCCTTTACTATGAAATATGAGAATGAATTAATGAAAGACTGGCACAAGAAAGGAAAGATAATGCAGAGACATTCATTCCAGGGTGTAATCAATGTCCCAGCTTTTCAACTTTGGTAACCAAAACCACACTCTCTTGACCAGGGAAGCCGCAATCATTCTGTGTTTTTGAACCTGTTTAAAACTGAAACCACCGGCACTCTTTCTTTCAGGCAAATTCAAACACAAGGTCTACAGGTTACCTCACTCAAGGATTACTCAAGGATTCCACTGCACCACTCACTTCACAGGAGAAATTCTTTATTTCATGCTAAACAGCTTGCTTTGCTTGTAGCATTATATTCGTGGGAGCCTGTTTGCAGGCTAGGGTTAGTGTAGCTAAAATGCTTGTTTTGGGTGTTTACAAAAAATGCTTTTAAGAGGTGATCTTTTCTTCAAAATCCTTGGAGTTGCATAAGCAATAAGCCTTTACAGTCAGGAGTTGACCGAATGACATAGATGTATAGATGTCAGATATATACATGAGGCCTGGTTCATACGTCGCATTTCTGTCGTGTCGAATTAAAGTCAATTATGTGTGGCAGAAATGCGACTCTCGATTCATACATACATACATACATGCATACATACATTCTTTATTCAAGATGCAAAGTTACAAAAGTATACATATAAAAACCAAAGATAAAAAAGAAAAGGCATCTCGAAAAGGAAGTTCTGAGGTAAAATAATATGAGAAATAGAGAAAATATATAAAAACAAAGATCCTTCATTAAACATTCAGATACAATTCATACGTTGCACTTGTCTCAAACTTAATTCAGAATTTATACAGCAGGGTTTGTCAGTCAGCGGGAAATGTTTTAAACATAGAGTATTCGACAAAGTAGTTAAATTTTGTGAAAATTATCCACGAATGGAACAAGGAGGAAAGCTGACAATGCAGCAGTTTGTTTTGCAATAACTACAGGTTGAATTAGGACGAGAATGGCCAAGTTTCCTCTTTGTCTTTGGCGGGACCAAATTTACGCATGCTCTATACATTAAGATTATGTATGAACTAGATTCGACACGGCGGAAATTGGATGTTTGAATTGGTGACACATTTCAGTCGGATAATGCGACAAGACCAGTTGAACGTGCGGCAGAAATGCAGCAGTCGATTCAGACATTGAATTTCTGTCGAATTTAGTTTGTTGAATTTAATTGGACACGTTAGAAATGCGATGTATGAAATGGCCTGACACAACATTTCACCAATTTTCAAAAACAAGAAACCAACAATCGTTCAATCCTAAAAAAACTTATCAATAATGCCTCTTCTTTTGTACAATAACAACAATATGAGCGGAAAAAATACTCATTACCTCTGACTCAAGTTCAATAACCCGCGTGCATCGATAATTTCTTCTTTGTCAGACGACGAGACACGTTCAAAATCATTGTCTAACATTTCAGAGTACATCTTTAACAGAAGTGGAATTCTCTTTTGTTTGAAGCCAGTGAAACAAAAATATTGGGTTTAATCGATCGCATCAAAACAATATGGCAGATGGTGAATGATTATTACCTCAGTACCAGTTTTCCCCCTCTCTCTGGCGCACGGAGACCTCAACCTTCACTGGTCACACGTCATCGGGTGAAGATTTTGTATGTGCGACTTGGCCTTAACTTCGAAGAAATAACAGATCCTAACCATAACCCTAACAGGTGCGGATCCCCATGTTCATAAATTTTTCGGGCAAAGAGCGCTTATGATTACAACAAAAGTAGTTGGGAGAAAACATTCTAAATGGTAGTCCAGGCCAGAATTGTAGGCTACTTTCTCTCCTCAATATAAGGAACCATTCATTCTGTTTTGGAAAGTCATATAATTATCGTTTAAATGTGTATCGTGGAAATCCACAAGATTACTATTATTTCCATCAGCAAAGCAATGACAAAAGAGCCCAAAAAATGTTCGTACGTGGAATAATCAACTGTTTGTTTTATAAGTTTCTGATTTTACCAGGCTGTCGATCGAGGTTATAGAGTATACGAGGTTTCAGTATTTTGGCTTGATAACAGTTTCATTAGACATGAACAGGACTCACGCTTTCGGGCATTGTGTAATTTTTTTCGGGCAATAGGATCACCGCCCGCCCCCCACCTCCCAAGTCGGAAGGTTCCCCTTCGCCTATGAAGAAAAGATCTAGAAACACCGGAAAACACTTACGCATATAGGTCTGTATTGTGGCGGCTAGAAAGGGTCGTTTGTCAGGCCCAAAAAGTACCGCACCATCCCCGTTGGCCATGGCGAAATTTTCCAGGGCAATGAGCCGCAGCTCATATGTCCTTGCCGTCTTTTCGTCTAGTGCTTGACACTGGTTTTCTGCAGCGAGTCTTGCACCCGCGGCAAGATTTGGGGAAATAAGCGAACTTATGTCGACCTTGCTACCACAACTTTCAATGTACCAGATGACATTGGGACTTCGACCCTTATAATTTGCCTTTTTCGAAGAAGCCATGATCTTTTTAACGTGTACGTGACCAGAACAGGAAGGAAACTTGACGACAATAGACTCGGTCGGTACAAATGAAATTTGAGGACAAGAGCCATGTCTGTCATCGCAGAAAATTGAGTAGTCTAGGATTGGTTCATCTTGTAGGATTCCTACCAGCCCCCTGTGGTATTTTGCTACGCGATACTACGAATTCGATCGTTCCATGTACCTGCTTGTTGCTTGCTCACTTGTTCGCTCATCCAAGACGTTTTCCAAATGATGGTCACGACGATGGGAGTGACCCATTTTTTATACGTGATCGGCCGTGCAGGGCGGCTCGGGCCACTTGGACGTCATTGATATGTCGTGACACTGGTGACAAAATTCACTTTTTAATGAAACGTCATGTTGACGTTACAGCCATGATGACATAATCGTCAACGTCATAACTGTGACGTCAATGACCCCACCCCATTACGTCATCGTGTCTGAGTCCCACTCAGGCGAGGGTGGTGGAAAAAATGGGGGTGTGGAGGACAAGCCAAAGGGTGCCGTGGGACCTGAGTTGTTTGCTAAAACCGGCTCAGAGTTTGCAACACGCAACCATTGACACGCATCGCGTTGTGCCATCTCGCTCCCTTTCCCATTCCATCCTTCCATTTCCCATGAAGGTTGGCCAGTGTCAATTGAGATAAATTCAAGGAGTCTTGACATAACATTACATACACATTTTATTTGCTTGTCTAAACCTACATTTGCCTTTATGTACTTTTTATACATTTTCATTTCGTTGTCTGGATATTACACTATGGATGCTTGTCTCGGCTAACATTCGTGTTTTGCTTTCGCTGTTCACACAACAACAACAAAAAAGAATCACTTTTGACGTTTCTTTGTTCGCGAACAAAAAAGCCACGAATATAATAAATACTGCAACTAAACATGTTTAAACACGAGTACATGAATAGATAATGTAAAGACTGTTCTTAAACTAAATAGTATATGGTCCATTAACGCATTGTGGATCCCACGTAATCTCTCTGGAAAGTCGTGGAGCCCCGTACGCAACGGAGTGAAAGTTGAAAAATTGGCCTGTGTATTTCCAGTTGGACACAGTCGAGAGGTTTTCGGACTGGTCAGTAGAGCTTAAATATCGTGACACCTTTATTTCTACAAGAATTTCTTTGATCGTGTGGAGGCTAAACGATTGACATGTGACCTCATAGCGTTGGCAATATTCGGGCAACGAACCCCAGCCAGGCACCAACTTGCGCAAGGTTGAAACAATACGCAATCGACATTCGGCTCCAGTAGTGGGCCTGTCCTGCCACTCAAACGTTCTCCCATTCTTTCTGCCATTATTGTATCCGACAGTTACGAACAGCTGTGTCACCTCTAAGTTGTTGTCTGAATCACACCATAGTGTTTCAAACAATAGGTGGCACATCTGCAGCCAGCGGTCCAGGGCCTCGTTCGCCTCTTTGGTCCACTGCTGCACACTTGATTCACTTCCGGCAATATTGCCCGCAGCACGTCAGTGTCCAAGGGAACAATGTTCACTGACGTCCCGTGGCAAATGAAACAATTTGGAATACCGATAATATAATATATATAATATAAATATGTATAATTAACATATAGAATACACATATAATATTTATATACATACACATTCATGCTAAACTTTCAGGACTGCACCGATGAGGCCCAGAAGGCAAAACGGTACTATATGTAGTTCTGTTGTTGTTTGGCATACAAGACTTTACTTTCATGTTCAAATCGAACCCTCCCTTCCTCCCTCACTCCCTCTCTAGGGATGAGACACTGCATACTGGCACGCATGGCTTAATTTCCGTCTTAGACTGTTTTTTTTTGGCACCGCACTGTCTGCAGAGTGATGGTTTAACAGAGAACAGAGAACAAAGAGAGCACAAAGTCCAAGACGTTACATGACACAAGACCTTTATTTTTTTTTACACCGTCACCGACCCCAAGTTTACATCTATTTATCTTCGCTGCATCTAACCTAAAAAAACATATCTTACAAAACGTTTCAAAATAATCAGAGTTCAAATTGCATTACAAAAACGATTTCACATGGTTCATTCCCTTAATCGCCTTGTCTCTGGTGTGTCCGAGAAACACGAAACTCCAAACCCCAGTCTCTATGTCCTTGTACTCGCCTTGGATGCCCCGACAGTTCCTTACTACTCGCCCCAGGCCTCACATCTTTTTCAGATCCTCCTCCACCTCTATCGTGTGTCCCTCATGTGTTTCGGTTTTCATCAGGTGGAGTGGTCCTCCGCAACAGCGTCTTTCCTGCTTACAACAGTAGCAATTGCTCATGGCAATTCTAGACCTAGAGTGGGTAAATAAAAAAAAGACAAAAAATATATGAATAATGTCCATTACATTCGCGAAGGATGGTTGGTCGATCGGTCCATGTACCTGCTTCTTGTTGCTTGCTCGCTCGTTCGCTCGTCCAAGATGTCTTCCAAATGATGGTCATGACAATTGGAGTGACCCGTTTTTTATACGTGATCGGCCGTGCAGGGTGGCATCGGGCCACTTGGACGTCATTGATACGTCGCGACACTGGTGACAAAATTCACTTTTTAATGAAATGTCATGTTGACGTCACAGCCATGATGACATAATCGTCAACATCATAACTGTGACGTCAATGACCCCACCCCATTACGTCATCGTGTCTGAGTCCCACTCAGGCGGGGGTGGTGGAAAAAAACAGGGGTGTGGAGGACAAGCCAAAGGGTGCCGTGGGACCTGAGTTGTTTGCTAAAACCGGCTCAGAGTTTGCAACATGCAACCATTGACGGGCATCGCGTTTTGCCATCTCGCTCCCTTTCCCATTCCATCCTTCCATTTCCCATGAAGGTTGGCCATAGTGTCGATTGAGATAAATTCAAGGAGTCTTGACATAACATTACATACACATTTTATTTGCTTGTCTAAACCTACGTTTGCCGTTATGTACTTTTTATACATTTTCATTTTGTTGTCTGGATATTACACCAGGGATGCTTGTCTCGGCTAACATTCGTGTTTTGCTTTCACTGTTCACACAACAACAAAAAAAAGAATCACTTTTGACGTTTCTTTGTTCGCGAACAAAAAAGCCACGAATATAATAAATACTGCAACTAAACACGTTTAGACACGAGTACATGAATAGATAATGTAAAGACTGTTCTTAAACTAAATAGTATATGGTCCATTTACATGTTGTGGATCCCACCTAATCTCTATGGGAAGTCGTGGAGCCCCGTACGCAACGGAGTGAAAGTTGAAAAATCAGCCCGTGTATTTCCAGTTGGACACAGTCGAGAGGTTTTCGGTTTGGTCAGTAGAGCTTAAATATCGTGACACCTTTATTTCTACAAGAATTTCTTTGATTGCGTGGAGGCTAAACGATTGACATGTGACCTCATCATAGCGTTGGCAATATTCGGGCAACGAACCCCAGCCAGGCACCAACTTGCGCAAGGCTGAAACGATACGCAATCGACATTCGGCTCCAGTAGTGGGCCCGTCCTGCATAGATCATCACATCATTATTAAGGACAATCTGACAACCCCTGAAGTGCTGATCAATGACCAGCTCTTGGGAAGCTCTTCTCAGATGGTTATTGCCTAGGGTTTCTAGGCATAAAGAGGACAAATATTCCTTTTTAGACTCATCCTTAGACTTGAGTTGCAGGGCTATCACAGGAATTCTAGAGTAAAATCTATTTAGATGTTGGATTATTTTCTCCTTAAGTACATCCACTGCTTTTGGGTTGATTTCTCTGATCAGCAATTGCTTTTTTTCTGGGGTAACTAGTTGGCTGACTGGTACAGAAAAGGTTCCTGAATGAACTGCTAAAAATTTATATTGAAATAATGCCTTGAATTAAGCGACATCATGCAAGTAAATATGGCATGAAATGTAATTTCATATCTAATATGCACTGTAATAACAAAACTTGTAACAATACAAAATCCGATTGCAAGTTAGTTGATTTTAAACTAGAAAGTGTGAATTCCTTCATTCAAATTGTTAAATTCTCACTAGGCCCCTACTTTAGTGATGGTCCTTAATTAAGGTTAGGGCTTTGAATTTAGACTATCAGTCGTTCATCTTCGCTGTATTTACCTCACTACTAGCATTTGTCAAGGTGAGAACTACTCTAAATCTTCTGATGACTTGCGCAACAAGTGCCGGAAAACAACACCGTCCAATCAAGAGGGAAAGTCAGTGTACTCAAAACATCAAAGGGAATGCCTAACATAACACTACAGAGATTTACCCCGCCATTATCTGTCTCATTCTTTAAAATAAATATGATTTTTATGATGAGAACTCTTTAATAGCCATTACAAAGTATTTGACATTCTGTTCTTCGTGAAATTTTACAAAACTGCTGCATTCTTGGTGTTTCATGGTTGAGCTGACATGAGTGAAAAAAAAAGATAAAAAAACGAACTTAGTGTAACATGCCCCAAACGCTACATATAACTAATTCACTTATGAACAAAATGCATTAAGTATCCAAAATAAACGAACCCTTATTGCAAAACAGTTTTTGAGATTTTATAAATATCAATCATTGGTCTTACCAACTTGGCATTATTTGAATCTCTGCTGAAGGAGTGAAAGGACATCTTTCCATGGAAGACTTTGAATAATTTCAGTAGCATCTGGCTCAGGCAACCCTCTTTTCCGAATTCTTCATTGCTTAGATGTGCAAGGAGTATCGGTATTAGTATCGAAGGCAGCGTCATTTTTCATTTTCCATCATTTTTGCCAATATCTGGCATTACTGGCTGTTGATAGGTCGTAGAGGCAGAGCCACTGTTTGGAGTGCCACTTGGCATTGTTAGGCTCATTTCTGAACTTGGAACTACATCGCAACTATGAGATGATGGTGATCAACTTGAATTTGATAGTGAGCCCTCTATTGACAAAGCTTTCCAGTTGTGACTGGAAGCTTGTCACAGTCGTGCAAATGGCAAACTCCCCAACAAATTTTGGTTTTGCAAAGTTGAAAATTTTAACCTCTTTACTGCCTTTTTCACATCTCACATTCAAAATATTTTAGCCTCTAGTAGACTCCTAGAATACTGTAATGGGTCCCAATTCGAAGGCCACTGTATCTTTAAAACCAACAAAAGCTTTGTTCTAGTCATTTTTAGTTAAATGCCAAACCATTTCTTAATTTTAGTCTTTTGAAAGAGCTCACGTAAAACTGAGGTTAATAGAAAGCAAAATAAGTTTGATTGTGGAGTCACACGTAAAATTACTTGTGGTGTAAAATGAATGACATTTACCCCAATTGTATTACTTCCGATGCAACTGGAGCATAATCCTTTTTTCTCTGTTTGAGAACAGAGGATTATAGTTCGTAGTAACATCAATCACTTTGTGATGATGAGTAATTGAGGGATTGTTTTCGCATTATGTGTAATGGAGTTCTGCTAACGTAGCATTTCGGCATCAAGCCTATAAAAGGTACCCGGGGGAGGGGGTACTCCTAGGAAAATTTGGTGGGGGTGTGCAGCCCACTTCCCAAAACCCTTACCCTATTTACAACCAAAATCTGCAATATTCCCTACCCTATTTAATACCCAACCAATCTAGTTCAGACTGAAAAACTGTACCCTTTGGGCCACGCATACCTATATAGCCCATATAAGGGAGTACCCTCCCTCTGGGAAAAGGTGTCCCTTTTGTGGGTTTCTCAGCTCTTGGATGATCAACTGTGCCACAAGGTGGCTATAGCAGACAATGTTGAAATTTTTGCCCCACAAATCAGTATGGGAACAGGCTTGACATCTGCTATGTGTCAGTGCCAATATCTGTCTTCATTTGTTTAATTCTTGCGTGATCATTTTACCTTTTCCCAAAGTGCTGCCACAGCTTGTTCTGGACTCTGTGACTGATATTTGCCCATAGGACACAACACTGAGTTGACACACACAAAATAATGTCAGTCATTGCATTTTTTCTGGTTCCAAGGGTTTTCTTGTTTTTCTGTCCTGAGTAAAAAATAACCCACCAAGAGAGCCACGAAGAAGACAACAGAGAGTTTGGTTCTCGCCCTTTATCATGGCTCAAATTGAATTTGATTGCAGACTGCTCGGATTTAATGGGAAAAGCCACATCTAGCAGTTAGTACTAAATACACTCTTTCTTTTCTGTAAGATCTTTTATATGAATATCTAGGTTGAAGTCTGCGAAATTCTTAGAATATTTTAAGAATAAACCCAAGGCTCAGATTTTGAAAAGAATATAATTTTGTGAGTTGAAAATATGTAAGTACAATACATAATTATGTTCTTAACTTAAGTGTTTAAAATTCTTCCTTTCTCTAAACGACAAAACTGGAAAAAGCAATATAAACATCACTAGCCTATGTTTGATGAAAAAGTTATGTGCGTGATCAGCAGTGCCTGCAGGCTGGCTTTAAAATTACTTGAACACCATCCAGACACCAAATACATTCCTAAACTCAGCAGAAAAATAAGAGTATTTAGCCTCGATTGGGGAAACAATATTCTATAAGAAATAATGTGTAGTCAAAAATTAACTACGTCTTAGCCTGGCTTATTCCTCTCTCCTTTATTTCGCTTGCCATTTTTTTGTGCTACACCCTAACTTTCTGAACAGCTGGAAGAGGCTTAAGATTACAACACAATGGAATTAGTGTCTTGCAAAAAGGCAAAACTTGTGGCTTTTTGTCCTGAAATGAAATACAAAACAGCCACTTGTCAATTCATGAAGAAGAAATTATTAAGTTAAAACAGTCATTATACCAATGAATACAAGAACAAAGACTTCTTAGAGGTGCTGTGCGTAAAGTGTGGTGGACTTGCACTTGGATTTCATAATATACCTCTGTTAAGCTTTTTGCGCAGAATTTAATGCTAAGAAAAGCTTGGAAATTACCGTCTTCTGCCAACATTCTCCCCGGCATCTTGTGGGCAGGAAGCAAGAAAGGTTATGACGGACAAGTACTCGCTGTCGACAAGCAAACAGAAGTGCAGTTGTAGCAAAGACATTGAAAATTTGACCTGTTCTACCAGCCAAATGTGGGAAGAGCTTTCTTTGATAGCAGAAGATGAAGAGTTTTTGCTGGTATCTAGCAATAATGAGGAGCTAAGCCCAAGTGAGCTTACGGACAAAAAGGACCCTGCAAAGCACAATGGTGGACCCAGCTGTTCTTTTGTGACCACCAAATCCCTAAATGATTATAATGCACACAGCTATGAAACCAATCTCCGTGCTATGAGTGAACAAACGGACCATCCAATGACAGTTGTACCGTGGGAAAGTGAAGAAACTAGCTCTAGTGATAGCAGTATCAGCTCCCAAACTAAAGTCAGGGACGCTAGAGGCCCTGGTCCATTTAACGAAATCAAGGAGTCAAGGAAGAAAGACAAAGGTATGTACCAAGAAATGTTCAAGTCTTTGTGTCCTTTGAATGCCCATAGCAAATTTGTTCATAACTGATTTGATTTGCGTGTTAGACTTACATTTCAACTGTGACTATAATCTGTTGCATGTATCACCTGGTTAAAATCAATTTCTGCGATCTCATTCCAATTTCTTCCATAGATTATCCACAAGCAGGGCAACATGACAAAAACAGTCAACATAATTATGAAGAATCATACAAAAAAATTATATAACACTGATACCCTGGCCCTACTTTTTTGCATGATTAAAACACAAAATGGCAAAAATGATGAGCTAGCACATTGAGGGGTGGGGGGGGGGGAGTCATTGGCATGAGGGCAGTACTTCCCTGAATCCTCTTATGGCCTAAACTTTAAGATTTCTATTAGCATTTAAATCTGCAATGTTTTTATTCAGTGTGTTTTGTAATGACATTGAAATAACAGCTAAATCGTATTTTTTGCAGGTTACACATTTTTGATTGGCTAATATTTTTTCCAGGTCTTTACATCCTGGATTTGTAAATGTCATTATATTCAAATTTTTAAGTTCATTTTTCATGAATTAAATGAACTTGAGGTGATTTAATCGGCTTCTGTGATTTTAGCCAAATCAGAGTTTCAAGAATAAGTGCAGTTTGCCAATTTATTCTCTTCTTTTAAAAATTAGATATGTTGAATATTTTGACATTTGAAGTCGGTTATGTCTGTTGTGTTTTTATTCCGACTTGGGCAAATGTTGTACTGAAAAGAAACTTGCAAAGTACATATATAGAACTATGAAAGCAGATTGATTGAGGAAATTGTAACGAGTCACCATGTGAATGATGTGTTGAAAATCATAGAATAGAAAGTGATATCACGGGAACACAGAATTTCCATTCAATTCTTTTACTTTTACGAGTGCTCAGTGGACTGACTCTAACCTTTTTACTATGGTTTTAGAGTTGGACTGTTGTGTGTTACAAATAGTATAGTGTTTTTCTTTAGTTTAACTGCTTGCTAATAAGTTGATCAGTTCATACACATCTTCCTTTAAGTAACCAGGTTTCTTCTGTCAAAAACCAGATCATTTCATAATAATCATGAAGAGCCCATAAAAAGGAATTGTTTCAGCTGTTCAATTTTGTCTGACTGTAGGGAGAGGACATCATGATTAATTAGAGCCTAGTGATGTTACCCGTCCAAACAATGCCTCTTCAGAATTAAAAGAAAAATATGGTGAAGGTGACGTCACAGAGGAGATCTGCCCAAATTGTAGCAAAAAATTCCATTGTTATTCTAAGGGGATTTTTGAAAGCGAAAATGGCATGTTGCAATATTATTATGACGATAGCGTCTTCTGCAACAATTGTCAGCATGATTTTGATTTTGCTGAAGAAATAGAACTGCGTTAATGGTTTTGATCATTTAACACTGTCTGAATTTACATGGCAAATCATTTCTGACACACTACCGGAAAATCTTCATGCCTCATTTCTTTGGCACAAACATTGTATCACATGCATGTACGTGTAGTAATGTTCATTTTGTACTGAACAAAGGGCTTTCAGTCACAGGGTATGATAGGATGAACCACCAGTGAAGTTATTTGACATCGGATTTGTTTTATCACGGAACATGTTGCGTGCAAGTGGGCAAAGAAAAATTCACCGGGTCATTCGAAGGTCATTCAGGTGTGGTAGCAGTGCTGTGTCAGATGTACATGTACCCTTTACGCTTTAAGCGAAGTTCGCTTTGTGGAGGTTTAACATTTTTTCTGTGAGGTTTCTCTTATGGTTTCTATAACCTGAATCATTGATTGAAATCTGCCAGGCTGTACCGAACTTAAACCAATTAGCTGCAATCATTAGCTTGAATTCAGGTGTCTCATTTTTTTGCTTCAAGTGATATGAGATTTCTGCATGCAGACTCGGGTTCACATTTTTTGGTAATACCTTTAAATAACACATTTAAAAACACTGTGGTGGCGTGAGATTATTCAGCTTACCGTAAAGACTCGTGTATAAGCTGCACCCCAACTTTCAAGCATGATTTTGGAAAAATGAGAACTCCAAAAAGCACTCCTGTAAAAAAGGTTGGTTGTTTGTTCACAGATGTTCACAACAAATTTGACAAAATCTAATGTTGGGTATTTGCAGCAACATTAATCAGTTAATCAACCCTGAAAATACCTTTTAAACGCTTCTCTTTAATCGATTTCCACAGGAAAAAAAAACAAATATCCAGACCTGATAAAACTTGGTTTAAACTTGGAAATTTGCTGGGTTTCATGGAAAATCCCAGTTTGGAAAAATTGCAATTTATCCAGAGTTGGTTTACCAATTTTTATCCAGGCAAGTTTAATACCAATACCAACCCTGGTAAATTGAAATATCCAAAACTGGAAAAGCTGCTGAAATCACAAAAACCAGGTCTGGAGTATGGAAATCTCCAACTGAGGAGTATTCAGTACCAGAGCTGGATATTTAAAGTCTCCACGTCTGGTATATCCCATATCCAGTGTTGGATTAATGAGATCTCCATATTTGGTAAATTTCATTTCCAGTGTTGGATTGATAAGATTTCCATATTTGGTAAATTTAATTTCCAATGTTGGATTAATGAGATCTCCGTATTTGGTAAATTTAATTTCCAGTGTTGGATTAATGAGATCTCTGTATTTGGTAAATTTCATTTCCAGTGTTGGATTGATAAGATTTCCATATTTGGTAAATCTCATTTCCAGTGTTGGATTGTTAAGATCTCCATATTTGGTAAATTTCATTTCCAGTGTTGGATTAATGAGATCTCCACATCTAGTATATCCCATATCCAGTGTTGGATTAATGAGATCTCCATATTTGGTAAATTTCATTTCCAGTGTTGGATTGATAAGATCTCCGTATTTGGTAAATGTCATATCCAGTGATGTATTGATGAGATCTCTGTATTTGGCAAATGTCATATCCAGAATGGACTTAATGGAATTTCAATATTTGGTTAAGTGAATGTCCAAATTAGCAGCCAACTTTTGTTACATATATACATGTATTGTTAGAATTATGAATGAATAAAAACTATGAATATAGTGTACTACATTGTAAATCTGCTTTCTTTAATCTTTATAGATATTTTGGTTTTGGTGGAGGGGGATATAAATCAGAACACCAAATAAGACATAACAAACAATAAGTAAATTCCAAACATCTGTATTTCGTTCAAGTGTTACATGTACACCAATGCCAGTACAATTATAAACAAAAAATACTTTATCACTAATTGCCTTGTGCAATTGTTACATCCTCTTGTGTCACTTTTGAATAGTCAGAATGAGACAACACAACTTTTTCATCTTTTAAAAGTGTTGACGCTACAGCTTTCATGAATGTATTCTTATCTTTATTATGCAGTAAACTCGATCCCATTACCTTTGCTTGTTTCTTAAGATCATCCAGTCGAATCTCGCTGCTAGATGTCTTCTTGAACCAGACTAACAGGACCGCTGTAGTGGACAACAAGCTTAGACCTGAAACGGAACCACACAAAAAAACGGCCAAGTTTGTTTCTAAATGAGAGTTTGATAACCCCGTGGACAAACATGCTGTGAAAGTAGTGAAGGGCAACGAAACGGTTGGCCATTTACCTTGCGAGGTTTCCCGAGTAGCGTCGTATTTTCTTGCATTTTGTGGAGAAATTAGTGTTGAAGTGATCGATCGTAGACAACATTGTAAGCAACTGTGTGGAGGGATGGAGATTCCATGCCAGTCAGAGTTTACCTGCTCAAACAAATTGCAAATAAAACACTTGAAAGAACTACTGGCAGGCAAGATTCGAGTTTACAACCTGAAGATGCAAACAAACGGCTCCATTAGGAGACACCACTTCTACCGAAAGCAATAGTTGTGTCCTCGTGACTAGTTAACGAGAATTGCGAAAAATTCGTGACACTGGTCGACCAAAGATAGTGTGGCTTGAGTCAAAGAAATGTTTGGATGGCCAGTTTGGTTTCTTCGGTATGGTGGCCCAGCATTATCACTTGACTTTTTGCAGCGATAACTGAATGCCAATGTTGAATTTAATTATCATGTTTGATTTCATTTCAAATTCAATTTACAATGTGTACTGAATCTTCATTTTGTTTATAATTTCACTTCTGTTTTAAAGTTAAAATTGATTTTCAAAGCAAAAATCAATTACAAAGGCAAATGTGTTTTAAAATTTAATTTAAAAGGATAATAATTTGCAAAAAAAAATTTTAAGACTGCCGAAGTAACAAAAGAGAAAAAAATTGATTTTACCAAATGGACCAGCATTATCGTCCCACACAGAAAGGACTGGGACTGGGACTTGTTTTCCAAGGTGGCGAATGAATGCTGACCACTGTGGATTGCACTAATCATGGCCTCGAAGAGTGAATGGAAGGAGGACAATCAGTTCAAACAAGACTTAAAAACATATATTAGCCAAAATCGAAAGAGATCAGAGGTTCTTGATTTTATGCAGCGAGATTTTCCCCGATGTCATTGGAGTCTTGCTACCCTCGACAGACATCTTCGTCACTTTGGTATTCATTACATATATTACGACACTCCACTTGCAGCAGTGTCAGATGCAGTGCAGAAAGAATTAGAAGGACCAGACCGACTTCAAGGTTACAGAGCAATGAATCAGAAGCTTAGAACAGAGCACAATGTTCAGGTACCACATCATCTTGTTTACAACATGATTGCTGAATTGGATCCTGCAGGACTCCAGGCAAGAAGTCTTCAAGGATGAAAGAAAAAGCCCAAGGGTCAGTTTACATCCGAAGGACCTTTATGGGTAGCTTCCTTAGAAGGGCATGATAAACTGTATGTTATCAAAATTCCACCTTTCCTCTTGGTGTATATCACCGTATTGACATGTTTTCTCACAAAATCCTCTTCTTCTTTGTGTGCCAATCAAACTCAAATCCTTAAGTTGTAGGCAAGATGTATCTTTGGTACCTATTTAAAACAGAGATGCTTTCGAGAAACCTCAGGGTTGACAAAGGAACGGAAACTGGTAAAATGGCTACAATTCACATATATCTGTTAACAAGCTCAAAGTCATGAATGATCCCACTGATGCAATAATTTATGGCCCCTCAACAAGCAACAAGATCGAGAGATGGTGGCGTGAACTACATGAACGACTAGAAAAGTTCCTTAAAGAACAATGGACAATGCTCAAATGGACAAGGAAGAGAGTATGACCGACACAGTGCACTCGATAGACAACTGCTTGCTTATGTGTTTATACCAGTTGTCCAGCGCAAGTGACATTTTGTTAGGTACTGGAATTCTCGCAGAATCCGCGTGCAAGATAAGTTGGAAATTCCAGCTGGGGTACCAGACCACATTTTCTCTTTCCAGGGACATTATGGAGGCACCAACATGGGAATTCAATTACACAAGGATGAGTTGAGGGAGGTGGCTGAGTTGTCAGGGGTAATGGATGGAGACATGTTCAACTTAATTGAGCCAAGAGTGAGGAGGGAATGTCTGCCACTACTTTCAAATCTAGAAAGAGTAGAATCAAAGGATGCAATTAAAGCCTTTAAGTTTCTCAAAAGAAATATAAAGTTCCGTTAACAGTGAAATCTCATATATATTTTACTTTTTCTGGATTTGAGAGTGAAACTGATGGGCCACCATACAAGAAAACCATGACAACCAGAAGTACTCACCTGAACACGTTTTCATCTCTGAAAAAAAAAAACACAGAAACTGTTTATTGCCTTTTGGGTTTGAAACTCAATAATATTGCTTGCTACAACCAAACAGAGAGAAATTTATTTGTATTAAATGTTCATTTTTAGTGTTTCTGTTAAAATGAAATCAATCACAGCTAAACTGCATTGAATTGACTCATTCAGGAAGTGTTGAACTACCAACAGCATAGACACTGAACGCTGAAAAAAAAAGCGCAAGTAAATTGGTTGTATTCTTTGAAATATTTAAAGTGGTTTCAGAAAAGAGACAACATTTTGGGGGCAACAGGACTAATAGTTCATGCCATTTTACTTCAAACATAAAATCAGTCTGAAGACTGGACACAACATGAAAAAAAAACCATGAGTTTAATTCATTGAAATTAGTGTAACCAATACAGTCAAGCAACAATTGAAACTGTGAACTGACCATTTTATTATGTTTAAAGAAAAAAAAACAAAAAGTCGTTTCACTCAAGTAACCTGAGAAGACATCTTGAAAAACAGTAGCAAATGTGATTACATGCTGGGGAGGTGGAATTGGTCATGATGAAATCAAATCACATACCACCAGCTTAATAAACTAAAACACAGTCTAAATACTTTACTAAAACAGCACCAAATGAAAACAAACTATGCATACAGGCTATAATAAATGATGCTAGCCATAAATAAATGTTAACCATTTTCATTGAACCCTTGGTCTATAACCTTTTAAGAACATGAGCTACAACTAACAGGTCTTGTGCCAATTCGTTTTCCTCTATATGCTTCCATAATATTACTCAAGGGCCTTTCTAGAGAGCAACAGGGGACAAAACCCAAATAGTGCCAAAATGGTACATTTTTATGAAGGGACACTTTGGGGAAGGTCAATATATGACTACCAGTAAGTAGAGAAAACATACTAAATGACTTGACACATTTCAAATATACCAAAATTAGTCAAATATGAAAGGGTTGTGTTTTATTACCATTGGTTCCTTGCTTGCAGTAGTGCAAGCTTCTTATAATCTGAGGCCAATTTTCAATAGTTGAATTCAAGGCCACCTGATAGCAAATGTTCTCAAGGCTGTATTACACTTTACATAACAATTAAATGAATGTGCACACTCTGATCAGCTATGGTTTATTGTGCCAGTAAACTCATGGAAATTTCGAGTGTCTTCAATAATAATAATAATAATAATAATCTTTATTGAGGAAACTTTTTCACGTACATGTGGTTTTCGAAAAGGACCTCAAAGATTAATACCAATTAATAGAACTAAAAATATGAAATTTATAAAACACTTAAGTTAAAAAATTAAAAACCTGTCTCTTAAAAATATTTACATTAGCAGAGTCTCAGATTATCTGGCTGAGAGAATTAAAATCATTAACAATGTGATAGGCAGTTCTTTGTTTTCTTCTGAATTGTTATATAAAAGCAATAGACCACAAGTTTTTATGGTTTAGAGGCATGATAAACCACTTGGGATGTTGGAAGAACACTCATAGAATTTGTAAATCACTTGCCTGCAGCTGGTGATTTAAGAGTTCTTCTCGTGTTCTTCCAACATCCTGTGTGGTTTATCAGCCTATAAACCATAAAAACTTGTGGTCTATTGCTTAAATATGCTCCCAGTACTTCAACTGTTGAAATCTGAATTTGAAATCATCACAATCAGTGCCTGGGCATTCGAAGATCAATTATCATTTTTTTCAAACTCTTCCACAGACATCATGTCACAATACTTGTTACAGGTGTGCTTTGATTTGAATTCATCAATTGTTTTATTTTGGGGAACTCAAAATAGTTAATTTCCCAAGTCTGACAGAGTGGGTCACATGATGTAGATCTCGTATTTCACATCGCCAACTATTCCAGTCATGACATGCCAGCATACCATCGGCGGAAATTAGAAATCCAAAATGGCGTCTAAGAGAGTGCTTGCTGCAGTCGACTACCAGCAATTGGACAGTTTTTTGAGTGTAGTCCTGTACGATACGGCCAACGGGAAATGGCGCAAGACGTACCGCAACAAATACACGGTTGAACGGATAATTCACCAAAGAAAGGCTGGAAATGTGAGTGCCGAATCATTTTGTAAAGTCGGTCTTGTACAAGTATTAAAGATAAGCTAAATTGAGAAATAAACGATCGAAACTTGAAATGTCGTCTTACCTGTTTGTGTAAAGTGTACTTGTAAATGAACGTTTGGAACTTCTTTTCATGTCATTGCTAAGGATTGGGAGTATCTCATAAAGTGGGCAGGATGGCCTTTACAAGACTCTACTTGGGAACCAGCAGAGCATCTTACTCCAGAGTTGTTGAGGTCAGTATTTACTTCATATTAAGAAATCTGTTTGCATAGCACCCGAAAGAGATTCAAAATTTATTGAACGGCTCACCACACGCTATTGTACATATAAAATATAGAAATTTATGCTAACTTACAGGTATCAGATAATGAAATAAGATCAGTTAATATCAATGAAAACAAACAGTTGATTGCCAATGCTGAATACTGAAATAATGGGCAAAATAAAATTGCAGGAGCTATGAGAAGCCATACAGGCCAAGCAAAGCAAGAATGGAGGAGGCTGGTAGACAGTTTTTTGCAGGCATATTGTCCTGCCTGAAGTCAAAGGCCTTGGCACCCATTTATATTAATTTTGAGTTGGACTTGTGGCGTTATGTTACCTATAACCGAGGTGTTGCATCAAACCACAAAGGTTATAAGATGTACAGAAGAGATGAGCTGGCCTTAATGGAGTCCCTCCCAAAGAACTGGTGGTTCTTTTTAAACAAGCACGGACAGGGGCAAGCGGTGAAGAACCCCCTAGAGATAAAGCCAGTACTGAGTTGGACGCCTGCTACTTTACTTTACCAGAATGGAAAACTCATTGAAGGGCCCCGGGTGCCTCTCGAAAAGTTGTGCATTGACATTTTAAAAAGGCCATGCGATGTCCACAACCTCTTTGAATGATATAAAAGGTTACCTTGTGTCTAAGATAGAATTATACATACTATATCATGACTGTACATTTGTTGCAACTAGCATTGCATCATTGTACATTTGTTGCAGCTTGTTTATATTCCTAACTCGAGTTATTATTCCCATTCCCTCGAGTTGCTTTCTGATGCCAGCAGGTAACATATCACCAATAGATATGTCTTCTGCTGGAGTCTGAGATAAGCTGGCAGTCTTCTCTGCCTGTATACTTGAAAGCTGTTTCCTTTGCTTTTCCTTGATTTCATGCTCCCAGTACACAGCTTTTTGTTTTTGGTATTTTCTGGGAGTTCGTTGATACATACTTAAGTGTTCCTAGCTTTTAAGGACTAATAGGACATCTTTCGGAATATCCCATTTGTTTGATTTCTGTAAATGTAGGCGTTGGCAGTCATCATTTTTCTTTTCCACACCTGAATGATAATGACAAGTAATTTCCAAAGTGAGACACAGGCAAGGTCACATGAGTGCATATAAAATGATGTTAGTGAATCCACTGAGGTTAATTGTTGGCCCAACTCTGCATGGAAAGGAAGAAAATATAAAACAGTAGGTTTTAAACATTATTTTTGACCTTGTCCTGAAAATTTCTTTATTCCTTTGTGAAGCGTCATGAATTGTGGTACATGGTAGACCATACTGTGCATATAAGGAGTGACTCTTTCCTTGAGGAAACCTTGGCATGATGACCTAAGAGATGTGAACATGTTAATCCACTCTTTTGCCTGCATTTCAAATCATTTACACACTTGTTAAGTTTATATCGTGCAGTTCACAAAGAAAATCCTTCATGAATGTTTTTAATAAATTAAAAAAAAACTACATTATATTATTGTACAAACACAACAATACATGTACCTTTTGAAAATATTCCATAATTTGTTGTTCTGATGGATTGTCCTTGTTAACGAGGTGGTAAATTTCTTCAAAGGACTAAGAAAGGGAATGAAAACAAATTAAAACCCCTCTGCTAAAGAATTATTATACATGAATTTTATTTAAATAAGACTTTTAATTAAAATACCTTCCAAAGTTTAATGAATGTGTTGCTTGTTTGTGGCTTAAGAACCCCCTTTAACTTTGCAGGAAGCCGTTCAATCAGTAATTTTTTGTCTGATCCCATGAGACTTGTATAGTCGTAAGTTGCAGTGCCTTTACCATCAGCATTCTTCTTTTCCCATACACTGAAGCAAACACCACAGCTATTTATGGCTTGCATGAGAGCATCTAAATGAGAACTTTTTCTCATACTGGGAGGTTTTTTGTGATTGTCCTCTTTATCCCATTCCACTGCTTCCCGAACAAGATTTGTAAGTAGATTATCTGAAAAGACACAGTGTAAGGAATGTCTGTTAATGGATGATAATGTTTGTTGCCTCTATTTTCAATGCTATTTTTGTAGCCTAATTGTTCTGTTTATTGGTTGAGGTGTCTGTCTGTCTGTTTGGTACATTGTACAATAACCGTCCATTTAATTGTCAATTAAATGGACATTCAATAACAATTTTGCTTGCAGTAGTGGATCCAGTCTTTCTTGTGAAGGGGTTAGGGGTAGTGAGAATGCCTTATATTCTTTCAACAAAAGGGGAAGGGAGGAGGAGGTTGGCTAGGACCCTCCCACTGATCCACCACTGCAAGACTCCTAGTGTAGTGACTGCAATAACTTTTGAACTAACTGTAACTGTACCTGTAATCCTAAGCATCAAATGCAGTTCATCCAAAATGACATTCTGCAGTGGGATGTGAAGTAGAGGTGGATAGGCACATGAAAACATTTTTTGTCATGCCCACTCTTTACATTTTCCAATTGTCCTAACCATGTGTTGTTCCCAGTAGAACCCCATGGGCTTTGACATATCATACCTGTAAGATAAATCAAATGCAAAGCAAATGCATCACATATTTGATACATATTTCGTTTTGCCTTGACAAATTTGTTTATTTTTGTTTCTCACATGTTGGTGTATCAATTAAAGGTGATATATACAGTACCTGGCTACTTTGGCTACTTTGCTGGGGCACCATTTACATGTATATTTGCTGTTGTTACTTTCCTTCTTAATATATTTTTTTAATATGAATTTAGTTTCCCAGAATTATAAATAAATATTACCGGTACATAAAAATATACCTTGTAGTCACCACCTAAAAATATTTCTACAGGGATGTCCTTTCCATCAATGCTGATTTTGCCATCATCAAGTAGTTGGTTCATGTAGCCAAAGACATCCTTGCATGAAGATTTCAGGAGATCATAGCTCTCGTGGCCCTTTATAACAGCCACAGTGTGATTTCCTGTGTAAAACATCATGAAATAATAATTATTTTATATATCAATACAGATTAAAAGTTGAAGTGCTATGTATGATGGAGTTTTTGTGTTTACTTCATAATCATATTATTACAAACCTTTTGATGACATCACATCATCTGTATCTAACAGGGAGTAGGAGATAACCACAAAATTGGTCATCTGGATCATCCTCGCACCATCCCCACTGACCTTCAGTCTTATTTTTTTCTGGCAGGGTAGGGTTGGTCAGGCTCTTAGGGAGAAAATATAAAATAATGTCATAGCTGATTAGCCAACCACTGATCCAAATGTTATTGTGAATACATGTACATACACGAACAAATAATTATAAATAGATAATAAATTTTAAGTAAATTAATTAATTAAATAGTTTGGAATATGTTTACTTGTGATTTTATTCTGTTTGTCAATTCCTCCTTGAATATCAACTGGGCACCCTCTACAGCTCCTGGTGTTCTTGTTATGTGGCAGAGTTGGTTGAGGTTTTCCTTACATTGTCTGATCAGATAGCTTCTGGGCAGATTCTCCCCTCCACTTGTCAGAGTCAGCTCATGGTAAGCTGCATCACTTATACAAAACTTATCAGCGAGGAATAGCACACTTTTCAACTTTTCTTGCTCTTCCTTGGGTAGATCTTTAAATGATTTAGAGGTGTCCTCTGAAGAAAAATGCACTTTGTGGTTTTCTCCTCTCTCATCAGTAAACCATGCTTGATTAAGCCTAAGGCCCAGGGTTTTGGAAAACCAAAGTGACTTCTCAACAGCTGTTTTAAATTCTCGAAGTTTACGGCCTTGTTGTTTTTCTTTGACCTCTGCAATATTTCCCCCAGTGTTTTCAAAACTTTTTTTGTTCCTCTATTTTGTCTAGGTACTGAGGAAGATAAGAATTTTTGTTTTTCAAACTCTGTAGATCAACATATGTTTCTTGCAACTTTTCTTGTAATTCCTTCTCCAGTGCCTCAGCTACTAGTAGTAGTCCCTTATACAGTTCATCACATCTGTGTTGAAGGCTGACATTCTCCTCTTCGAGAGACTTGTTCTCTTCCTGTGACCGATTTAATGCCTTTTGAACTTCATTTATGTTGACTAGCTCACCTTTTCTTATATCAACTTGATGAACTGTGCTGGAAAATTTTTGGTGATTTCTACCAGTCTTCCCTGTAATTTTGCTTTGGGTTTCTGAACAAAGCCACCTCAATTGCCCTTCCAACCTCGAGCAATCTTCTGTTACTTTCATACCGTACATTTCACTTAAAAAGACGTTCAGAATTTCAATGTAGCTGTTTGCTACTGCTGTGCTATTCTTGACATGGTATCAACTGATCAGACACTCACAAGTGAAGCAAATTCTGAAAACAACTTGATCAATACCACCTGTATCACACTCTTCTTTCAAATAATCCAGGCTATTTACACTTTCAATGCTTAAATGCTGTTGATTTTTAAAAGGCCAAATTGGTCGAGAGAGTCAGACATTTTTTTAATTGTTGTGCTAATGTCTGTTTGCACTCTTAAGAGATGGGAAAATTTTATTTTGATTTTGGTACGCAGAGGAGTGAATTTACCGAAAGTGACTATGCATGCTGGTTCACTGCTGACCCAAAACAGCGCTTTATAGCTAACCCAGAACACTTTGCAGCATCGGAAAGCTGAAATCTTGCTGAAGATTTTGATATAAAACATGGCAGGTATCGGAAGAGTTTTTCAGGCTTCAAAATACACAGAACTCGTGCACAATCTTTGACCGGAAGCTAAAAAGGTAGATTATGTTCGTGTTCGCCTTTTGCTTGGTTTAGTCATCTTCTAACATTTTTTATTGCAAAAAGGAAAGGGAAAACATTTTGCAATGTGCTTCATATTTTAGAATACGAATGAGCCCTGAGTCAATTATGGATATGCGGTACGGCAAATGAGGTAGCAAGCACTGGAACATAGCTACGAATCCTGATTTTTTGGGTTTCTGCGTGCTTTCGCTTGTTAATGTAAAAACTTGAGGGTCCGCTAACCTTCGTTTCAAGCAAAGTGGAAAGGAAAGGGTTAGTTCAAATATATCATCTTTATTTGAACATTAGTACAACAATTATATTTGGTATAATAATGTGCCGGTCCGGCAAATCCTTTATATTTATTATGTTCACTTCTATCTGCGAAAATTCAAACCTTCTTCGTACATTTCTTTGTAAAATTTGACGCCATTTTGAGAGCCATTTATGTATGAAGCCGCATGCATTCCGCAGGTACATGACCAGAAAAGTTGCCGATGAGGGCATCAGTGGCTCATTTTCACTTTGTTCATGTTGGGTTCAAACGCCTTTTATTTTGTTCAGTATTTTGTATTTTGTTTAAATCGTCTTTTTGTCTCTTAGTTATCATGACTCAGTATCATTTAGGATTGCTTCCTTCTCGTGATTATGTGGCTATGAATGCTGGTGACGAGTTGGATGAGAATGAAGAATTTCATGATAGTTTCGACTTTCTGCAAGAAACAGCGCCACCTGGTACCAGTACTGGAAATCCTTCTGGTCAGTCTTCTATGCCTCTCGCTCTGAATAGAGGACCAAATGGGTCACAAGGCAAGATCGCCAAGTTAACCACAGCTGTTGCTCGGGCCAAGGCAGAGAACAATGAATTAGAACTTCGTGCAGAGGTGACAAAGTCAAAGGCCAAGCTTCACGTGCTGTGTAAGCGGAACGCCCATTTACAGAGTCAAACTGCTTGTGTCGATGCAGTTTCCAACTGGACGTACAGTGGTTCAGGAGCCCTCTGTGACCATTAATCAACTCTGTGCTGACCCGGTTTTGACCCAGAGGGTTTCCACTGAAATCGATCAGCTTGGGCTCTCTTCGAGCGACTTGGAAGACAAGGGCGTTGCGTCCAACAACAAGAAACATGCCTGAGGTAAGAAATTGTGGTCAGGAAAGACTGCTAAACTTACTAGTTGAGTGATCGTTCTGCAGTTATGGCCTCATAGCTACCTCAGTCTTGCATATGTGTCCGAAGATTGTAATTATGACGAGCTAACCCTCGCCGAATTCGCTGCTGGGTACGCCTCTATTTTGCAGATAAAAACCCTTCCTCCTGATAAGCGAACTGGACGTCTCGATCATTTTGTGGTTTTGATGTACCTTTTGACACAGTTCACCTGCTGCTGTTTTGTTTGAAATCGAGTGTGGTCGTGCTCGTTGGGGCGACTTGTTTGCTCACTTGGAATCTCGACTCCTGCATGCTATGGGAAAACCTGTCAGCAATTCAAGCCCTCCTCGTCAGCCCAGTGCCGTGTTATTTTGCCGTGATTTTCAAACCGGTAAATGTACGCACAGTAAGGATCATTATGGGATGATTCGCAATGAGAGAAAATGGTTTCAGCACATTTGTGCCAAGTGTTGGACTTCGTTGCTCACAATCGCCAGGCACACCGAGTTTTCCGAGGATTGCTCTGGAATTTCAGCTTCTCACTTACGTGCGCCTTTGGAACCGCCTTGTAGCACATCCGCCTGACTTTTGAGTGGTACTGTGTTTTCAAACGATAATAGTTTTATAGACTTTCATGACTCTAGACTTTTCAAGACATTTTCGCCCGTGGTTGATTCCAGTTTATGTTCTAGTGTTGTCTCTTGTCACGCAAGTTACAGTTGTTCAGGTCCAATACTTGACTTGCACGGTTTTGACGCGACGCTTGAATCTCAGTGTTTGTTGTCCGACTCTAGACTTTCTGTGCTTGACTCATGACCTTCTGCGACAAGTGCGCCTGGTGGAGCGTTTGGTTTATCTTCCGGTTATTTCTCAATTTACATGCCCGAATTTTTGCATCTCGTGCTTACAACTTTGAGGGTCTTCGTTTACCAGTGCCATTGTCACTTTGTTTGCCTGTTTGGAGAGCATATTTACAAGAGTATGGCAGTTATGGAGTTTGTGATTTTCTGGAGTTTGGTTGGCCAGTTGGTTTCGACTATTCCTGTCCTCTTCCAATACACACTAACTTTCACAATCACAAGGGTGTCACGGACTTCCCAGATGCTATTGATTCTTATTTGTCGTCAGAGATTGCGAAGCACAGGGTTATTGGTCCGTTTTCTCATATTCAATATTCAGCTGCAAATAAATAAGTAAAGAATAAACCCATGAAACAAAATATAGGTTACAAAACCGTAAATTCTGAGACTTGAAATTGCTTGAAAAATCCACAAGAAACCAGATAGACAGAACTCAATAACACAATCAGTCAACAAACAATCAACAATCCAGAATTCCTCTTAAGGGACAATGTAGCAGAAGCATCTTCAACTTCACAGCCAATTAACTTTCTATGGTTTGATCATACAGTGTATGCCTATTTCAACTATTTTGAACGTGTGTAATGGTAATTTTGATCGCCCAGGTGGCCAATGTTTTTCCTGCCGGGTGAGCTTGCGAAAGAGGCAGGAAACAAAGTTCTCTCACACTGTCTGGGAGACCTGGGTATGAGTCAGGATGTCAGTTTCACACTTGGTCACGTGATTCAGTTTTTCTTTTCTTGCTGGACAGTGCAACAGTTTTTGTTTGTTTTTGTGTAAAAACATGACGAGATTCATGAGGTTCTGAAATAGCTGCCCCCTACTGACTTTGTGCTAGTGAATAGCGCAAAGTCGTGAGGGGGTCTAGTTTTAATCCAAGCCAACTTAACTGCAGGGTATAATTTATTTGATGCTTCTTGACAAGAAACGTGTTAAAAAATCAAACTAAGACGGCATCTATCTGTCAACAGAATCATTCTGAAAACAAAATCAAGGTAATTGAAAACCTTTTCTTTCTGGAAACATTAGCGCAGCCGGCGCTAATCCACTGCACTCGAACCTATAAATTGATGGTACTCGCGATGGCGTTTTTCATTGTCGAAACAGAAAAACAGTTGCCTTTGTCGTGTTCAAACCATGTTGTTTTTTAACTGTAAAAATATTCACACGAAAATGTCTCCGTTTAATTAATGCCCAACGAAATGGGAAAAACGCTGCTACGGTTCAGTCTCACTACAAATCAGGGAAAATACAAGCCAAATTGTTTTTCGTAATCAACTAATCAACACCAAGGTTTTCGTATCCAGTTGTTACTTGGTTATAACCAAAAATCTAAGGCATGATATGAATTATGCGTGGTACCTTTGATATTATCTCTGGTATCTAACACCGGAACTGGAACTGAGAGATCTTTCTGTATTCAACAAGTGCAGCCGTTACAAATTTCGCTACAGCTAACAAATCTTTATATATTTTCCATTTACTGAAAGTAGCGTCCAAAGAAACACTCTACTTACATGTAAAATATCAGTACGTACCAGTCACAGACTAACTCAATAGTTCTTCGTATCAAAAGATTTCTTGTCCGATTTAATCAATTTACCACGACCACTCAAACCGGCCTAATATAAATTTATCATGTCATTTTGGTCAAGGAGTTCTTCATTTATCAACCTGGCCAAAGGCCAGGGAAAACTGAGAATACAAACGATCCTTGTGCACCTAGTCAGTTTCAAATCAGTACTTTGCTCCTCTGCATCCCTGTCGGATTGCTACAAACTAAGACCAAACAATTGATTGTTAAAACGGAAATCTGAGAATGATAAACTGTTTGAGGCTAAAACGAACATAACACTTACACTAACACTCTCCATAAACCAGGCCAAAGTCTGTCTTCGTTTAATTATTCAAATTGAATGGCCAGTTCTGTGCTCTCAGAGAGAAGGAATGAGAAAATAACAAAAGTGAATGTGCCAAAAAATAAAACACGTTAGGTCTCCTGTTCCCAACCCTGAGTCTGAATTTTTTGTTGCAATCGCACTTTCTACGTTTTGGCATTCTCACTAAATCTCAGAGCAAGAAACAGGTTAGAATTAAAACAAGAAATATAGTTCAAAGAAGTGCAAGGATTTCCTTTGAAGCTGGCCTTCTGTGTGGATCAGAGTCCAAAGCTCTCTGAAGTACATCGGGCAGGGTACCCAGCTTGGCCTTCGTGAAAATAACTTCTGTCATATGGGCAAAGCTGAAAATGTCAGTGGCGATACTTTGCCCTCGTTTTCCTGCGACTATTTCCGGGGCAATGTGCGGATACTCTTTCTTGTATCTTGTCTGCTGTTCTGCCAAGAGAACCTTGGGTCCTTTGAGACCAGTCACTGGCAAGCTTTTAGCGAAGTCAATTAAAATCAGGGCTGTCATTAAGTTTTGAAGCAGCCGTTGCATGTAAGTTATCACCCGTAGCAGTGACATATGTGGCCAACAGCCACGTTCCGAAGGCCTGAAAGGGCCTGAGCATCTAGGGGGGTCTGGGGGCATGCCCCCCATAAATTTTTTGAACATGAAACCCCTGGAAATGCATTTTCCTGCTTTCTAGTGCATGAAAATGGCAATTTTCCTAATCAAAAATGCTGATAAAACAGAGTGATAATATATTATAGTACATCATCAGCAAATAGTGAAATAACATCTTTGTTGCACCAACCTATGCAAGTGGTCCTTATTTTAGTACTGTTTGTTTTTCACAGTGCATAATTTCAAATTCATGCACCTTAATTTACAGAGATCAAATGAATAAAGTTATAAAATATCTCCAACAGACTTAAGTGTTCCTTGTTTCAAAAAAAAAAAGTGACAGTCCATAATCAGCAAATTGTAAAACTAAGCCCTTTGTTGCACCAACCTATACTGTTCTCATTTTAGTACAATTTGATTTTCACAATGCATACAAGTTTTATACGGAGATCAAATGAATGAAGTTATTAATATCTCCAAACTTCTTGAGTATTCCTTGCTTGAAAAGAAAGAAATGACAATCTACATTGTATCTTCATGTCACAATAATGTATTAATATTTAATTAGTAATCATCATTCTCACAATCAGAGCTGTCATACGTGCACATGTTCAGAAGCAGCTTCTTGAAGACTTGTTGCTGTGAATAAATCTCATCTTCAAGATCTTGAACCTCTTCGTGTAGGAAATCCACTTCTTCAGTCAGAGTAGTAATGGTCTCCTGGAGCTCTTCACCTTCACTTGTGCATGTTGACGCAGTTGCAGTTGCCGTCACTGGGGGCAGTTTTCTTCGATTTTTTTCTTGAAGCCAGAGGCCAAGTGCATTTGATATGACATCTGTTGACTCTGACACAGGAGGGCCATTAATGGAAATTTGCAAGAGGCATTCCAGCATGTCATCTTTCAGTGAATTTCGAAGCCTTGTTTTAATGCGCTTCAACGCACTTGCGCCTCGTTCTGGCCAGGCATTTGTTACTGGTAGACTTTGAGCTACAGCAGCCAGCTTCACCAAGTTTGGGAACATAACTTTGAACGATGGAATACTGCATAGCTTGGTTAGCAACCACTCAGTTGAAGTTACTTCTGGTTGTTGTGCTTCGGTCGTGGGACATTCTGACTTCAAATCTTGTGCAATAAACTTGAAATGTTCCCATTCAGACTTAAGCACTTCGACTTCCACATACCCTGTGGTGCCAAAGTGATCCGAGAGTGTGGCTATGTGGTTCATGCCGTAGATCTTGAAATCTGGGGCTTCCTTTACAGGGAGAACTTGCAAGTCGAAGACTGAAAATGCTTGTACAAGTGGCAGAGAAGGGAATCTTGCTGCTATGTTCTCTTTCAACTTAGCCACATAGGATGTAATCAAGTCATTTAGGAACATGGTACTTGCTGGAGTTACTTCGATTCCAGCCAGGGCAAGTTTTCCATTCTCGGATAGATCAACACTCAGTGATCTAAGAATTTCATCTTTCCTTTTCAGAACATCATCAAGCTTAGCAAGGCAGTAAGAAACAGCTGATGGTAGACCAGCAAAGCACAGTTCTCCATGCTGAAGAGTTTTGCTGAGAACTGCTAAGTGTGTGAGGATTTCTTTAAGAATGTAGAGTGTACCGATAAATTTGTGACTTCTGGTTTGCATCAGTAGACCTGAAGCAGTAGCATCACCCTCCTTAAAGAACTCAAACATTTGCAGGTGTCCAATAAACTCTTGAACCATTGCCCTTACAGACTCATCAAAGGAAAGCCAGCGACTTGCAACCGCTTTCTTTGCCTTCTTCATACGCTTCTTTGCTTGGGAAAGCTGATCTTTTGGCAGAAGATTGTCTAGCCCTGACTGCACAGCAGCAAACTTTGCTGTTTTCTTGGGGGAATACTCACAGAACTTCCATACTTGTAGCAGAAGACCTTCAACTTTCTTGATTTAATTCAGCTCTTTAGAAGCATCTGCACACGCAAGTGCGAGTCTGTGGCACACGCAGTGGATGTTAATTAGATCTGGTACTTCTCTCTTTATGATTGCTACCATTCCATTGTGCCTGCCAATCATTGCTCCTGCTCCATCTGTTACACAACTTTTCATCTTCTTCAGTTCCAGCTGGCAATCCTCAACAATTTTCTTGAGACACTTGGCCAACTCTTGTCCAGTGGCAGCGTCGGTCATATGTTCTGTGTGCAAAAAGTCTGTCTGGGGCATTCCACTTGCGTTGACATACTTCACAAAGACAACAAATTGCTGGAGTACTGATATGTCTGTAACCTCATCTGCAAGGCAGCCAAATACTTCTGAGGATGCAGCAGCCTTAATGACTTTATCTTTGATAGCTTTTCCCAGAAAGAGGAATACTTCACGGATAGAACCTTGTGATCTGTGCTGAAAGTGTTTTATCTCGTGTAACCCAAGCCTTTCCAACAATGTAATTAACGATGTAGCTTTCGTGTTTGCGATCTCTTCTTTGGCTATCCAGTAAAGTGTAGTGAATACCTTTAAGAGCACTGTATTCTTCACCATTTCCCTTTCTTGCACTTCCTTGTGGAATGGCGATGTTCTCTGTAGGTGCTCTTTATTGATGGCCGCCTCATGCATGGCACTGTTTGCGTGAAGTTTGATGGCTTGCGTAATGTTACGAACACATGGTTTGGAGTTCCAAGTACTGTCACCATTTGTTGGACTTGCGGTGTCATGACAACGGCACAGGAAACAAAACATTCCGACATTTTCTACATACACAAGCCACCAGATGCCTGTCGATCCATCAAACACGTTCTGATTTTCATTTTGTTTAAACAACCATTGATGCTGGAACCGGTAGATCCGTTTCGATGTTTCTGAATATCAAGACACAGTATTTCTGTTAATTTCATGGTTAATTCTCCATTCGCTTTTTGTTTTGAATATGGTTTGATGTTTGCTAACAGTTATAATAATTCGTTATTATGGTCAAATGCATAAAACGGGAGTGAAACCGGAAATAAAAATTATAATAACATCTCTTCATTACCGAGCTGTCTTACCTTTAGAGGAGCTCAAATAAGCTGGATCAGACATTGAACATCTCTTTCTGTTACAGTGATAATAAGAATGAAATGCTTTAACATTTCTAGACTCGGGAAATTTTTTTTCCACTCTTTGTAGCATAATACTCGGTTCTACCGGCTGCCCACGTGTGGCTGAAGTACTTGCAGTACTTGAAGCTGTGATCGCTGGTATTTGTTGACCGCCTTGACCGGCTGTTTTGTGACCTTCCTCATTTCCATCGGTCCGTTGAGATTTAGAAAAAAATTGGTCGATCCCAGGCTGTTTTGACGTGGGTTCTTTTCTCTTATTCATATTAAAACATAACTTTCTCGACTCTACACACGTGCGGGACCAAACACGGTCGATCAGCCTGGACAAGACTCTACATCGGTCAGCGGAATTTCTTAAAAGGTAGGAGCAGTGCATTGCGTAATAAGTTTTGCTAAAAATGGCGTCTGAATGTAATTCACGGCGATTAGGCAAACTGAAGGTTCATCTCCAGGGTGAGAGGGAGAACTTGCTTCGTGTCCCAAGTCTTTTGTCTGGGATTGTCTGAAAGAAGAATTTAAAGAATGTTACACCACTCGCTCTAACAAAGCTTGGAGAAGAGGGGAGTTGTAACGTCTCACGGGTACAGCTAACGAGCGCTACTAAAAAGAAACAACATACAATGACAAGTTTTACCTGGTCGGGCACTAAGAAACGTAACGTCATCTTTGTAAATGACCTTCTACGGTAGGCGATTGGTAAGTCCGTGGCATGACCTTCTGTTGCCTCTTGAGGGGCAAATGGCCCACTTGCTTGCCCGTGAAATGGAACTTTGCACAAGATGTGTTTAAAAAGGATGTTTCTATTTCCTGCACTGAAAAATACGACCTTGTCTACGTCTTTAGAGGGGTGGTTGATTGGCGCGAAACAGAAATGATGCAAATTCGGTTGAAACAGTAGGTGCCGGGCAAGTGGATATTTTCGCCTTGTCGTCACCGTTTCGCGGAGTTAATCTGTGGACAGCAATAAAGCGTTGCTGCTACCTAAACGCGGTTAAATTATGCATGTCTTCCTTCGTTTTCCCCTCTAATACCGGAACGCGTATAAAGCGAGGTGTGTTTTCAGCTTCAGAAGTGCCACCGGGTTAACCGCCGCGATTAACCCTTACGGTTAACCATTCTGGTAACACTATTTGGTTCCAAACTGCTACGTGTCATTCAAATTATACCTTTTCCCACTTTATACGAATTACGAAAAACCATTTAACATTGTCTGGGATCAAGAACTAGCAACAGAGAGCCTTCCGAGAAGGTTTATATGGTTAATCGTTCAATTGAAATAAAAAGGGTAGTTACGTAGTTAACTTATTATCTGCGGCAAACGGTTAACCATATTTCAAGTGTCAAACTTGACTATTTTGCCACCAAATTGCTTCCATCCTACATTTCAAATAATGTGAAGTGAGAAATTTTTTAACCTTCTGCCAATTGGGAAGAACAGGGAAGGTTAGGTTGCAAAACGCTGACTTTCAAATGGTTAACCGTTGTGGTTATTCGTGCGCGTTCACAAAACACATGGAACCCGCAAGCTGTCATGTCGCGTGTAATGATGATATACGTGTAATGGTGATATTACTCTACACCGATAAGCATTTCATTGGGTTTAAGTCAATTTATCTAACACTATTCCATTAAACAACACAAAGATCTGCTACTTTGCGAATTGATAATCCTGAAAAATGTCTTAAGTAATAGACACGAGCTCTAACCTTCCCTTAAATGCCATTTTGCTTGAAGCAAGTCCCAAATTTCGTTTTCCTACAGGCGGTTACGGGTTATATTCCACGAATATCTGCACCGAACCTTAATCTAGACTAACGTAAAAAAGTTCTGTCCAATTTACAGAAACAAAGTGTACGTCATTAAGCCGAAATCAAATTCTAAAATATCGTGACGCCATGACGATCGCTGGCGTTACCTTTATTGGAAAATTCCTCGCATATCTCTTTCAGACAATCCCGGCCAAAAGTAGTTGGGACACTTGAGCTGTATCACGTATCCCCCTTCCCCCCTAATCAATGTTGGAAAATATTGTGTTTTCTCCAACAAAAAAGGGAAAAATCACCTGATTATCAACATTGAAAGTGGGGGGAGGGGAGAACTTGCTTCGTGTCCCAAGTCTTTTGTCTGGGATTGTAGGTAGCAGGAACCATAAGTACCTGATCCTAAATGTTTTCCTGTGACAATCACGTGAAATGGATTAATTTCCTTCACTGAACGCAAACCTGGACAAAGAGCCTTTTTTGGTGCGCCTTCGTCTTGGTCTGCCCCGGCCTGTTTTCTTGACGCATGTACTTCCCGGACTTGCTCCTTTAAAATCCGTGCTGCCTCTTTTTCTATGCGCTTACGGTGATCTGCGATATTTGCTTGCCTTGCTTCTTCTCTTTTCCGTTCTTTTCGCCTCCGCTTTTGCCTCTTTCTCCTCTCTTTATGAATACGCCTCTCTTTTTCATTCATGATTCAGCGAATTTCTGGGTATGCTCCCGGCACGTGCCACAGTAAATGAACAAGCCAAAATGACACATTGATGGGAATAAGTTGTAGATCATATTAGAGAGATGAACAGAGAATTACCATTATGATCTGACTACTCCTTTAGTGAATTAAAAAATTCTCCTAACACTATCAATAGCACTGAGTTTCCGGTTTGTCCGGTGGCTTGTAAATTGTGGTTAAGGAGAATCAGTATCTTTATCTGGATCATAGCCTTCAAATGATGTGCAGATACTCATAACCTACAGTTCGAATATGTCTGTGTTTCGGCTTTGATTGTAGATTTCCGGTTTGGCATATTTGCTTAAAGTGAGATCTTGGTGAGGTTTCAAGGACTTGAATTGCCACCGCGTAAGTAAGGGATTGTACTATGGCTGAAATCTACGTTATGCTTTGTCCTCTATGCGAAAGGCAGTTTAAAACCAGGAAGGCCCTGGAAAAACATTACACCCAAAAGCACCCTGGTAATGATGTACCTCAGAGTATTACTTTTGCTAGCGGAAATAAGCAAGCTCCAATTGTGAAGCCTCAACTTTTAAAAGAATGCGATGGGTACTTGAAATGGTTGACTGAATTAGTTGAGTGCATAAACTCTGTGCACAACCCTAGTGTTCCTGGTAAGTATTATTTTCAATGTGATGTCTTAATATGAGATTCTCAAAGTTCCCACATGTGCTATTTTGGGAGTATGATTAATTATCGCGGTCAATGCCACTATTCGAATTACAAAAAGATCTAAAATAGTGAAATCCTGGCCAGAGTTTACAGTACATAGTTTACTTGTAGAGCACTCTGCGACTCGAGGATAAAGGTCTTCACGTATTTATATACATATATAAATATATCTTGTGGGTTGTTTTGATGTATCCGACGTAATCACCTCCTGCGTTCCTTACCTAGTAATGACCAAAACCTCACAATTTTTTAGAGTCTGCAATGATTCTAAGCAGCGGAAACTAGTGGTAAATCAAATGACAGAATCTGGTCGTGGATTCTTGTTATTAAAAAGTTCAACTTACCCTAAGCTGTAAACAACAACAGCAACAACACAATCAACAGTCGATTTAAGCTGGAATGATGTTATTGAGTCAACATTGCTGTAGGGGGTTGTAGAGGGTGTTGTGGGATTTTGTATAGAAAACTCTTTTGGATGTCCTTCAACAACAATTTATTGCATTTCTATTTAGGAAATTTACAAACTCCACCCAATTTGGAAAACATGCTTGATCTACATACAGCTGGTCAAAGTTGAGTCACCTAGGAATGGATGAATGAAAATTTTTGTTTCAATGTGTGGAAAATTGGAACAGATTTGTGAAGGACAACCAGACTTCAAAAGAAAAACAAAAACATTTTACAGTCACCTCTCCATTTTATTGTACTCTTATGTACTAAAGGTAATCACAAGGTCTTAGCTAAATTTTTTTGAAAAACTACATTTTTTATTTAATTTTTGCAGCAAAATGGTGCCACTTCATGTTTACAAATGTCCAACTTGACTACTTTAGTCATCTACTGAGCAAAGTAGGAAGTGCAAAACTCAATGGGGTAAAAGAACACAGACACCTCAAACCTCCCATGTGGAAGGAAAGAGCTTTGCGGATGTCATTTAAAACCTACAATCGGTGACTTAGAGCAAGCACTGTCTGAGCAATCAATGGTGAAGTTGCACTCGACAAAATCTTTTAATGGCACCACTGAGCTACCCAGCAGTGTTCTTGAATTGTCTGGTCGTGCTGCCCTTGAAGCTGCTAAAAAAATGCGGATTGCCAAGAAGGCCTCCCTTCAGTCAAAAATAATTGTTGGTGTTGGAGAAGGCAGAGCAACAAGGGAATACGAGCTAATCTGTTCCCCGATATTTGAAACCTCTACAAATGGAATTTTAACTGTTAGAATATATATGGGAAAAGTCCATTTATAGACAAATCAACAGACAACAGGTAGACCTTAAGAGGAACTTCGCCTAAATATCAACTAGACTTGGAAATAGCGAAAAAATCGAATTTCTTTAAACTCGCCCAGAATGAAGCCCTACGGGCACTAGTTACAAAAATATTGTTTTAAGTTCGATAAATCAAAAATTATTTTTTTTACGCAATTTTTTCGTTTGATGCCCCAAATCGGCCAAAATCGATCGAAAATGAGCGGGATATTCAGAGGCTCGTAAACTCAAAAGTAAAAATCTTCATAACAAACTGATTGCACGTTGTATTTGTACTTCCTTTCTTGTATATTTAGAGCTAAACAGATCGCGATTTGATTAGAACTAAAATATTTGACGAATTTTCAAAGTTAACAACCCGAGACAGCTAAACGAGAGGTCTACATTTAGCCTATTTTCAAATGCTAAAAAGGCGTTCTGGTACACGGCTTTTCCCAAAACGACTAGTTTGGTCTGAAAGAGCATTGTTTCTTCTTCAAATTAGTGAAATAAAATTTTTGGGTAAATAAAATCGCGAGCGCTGAGATAGCGAACTAAATGCAGCACTTCTTCCTGAAAACGTGACCTTTGACCCAAGCGTAGCGGAAACCAATTACTGCAAGAAAACCCGGAAGAAAAGCAAACGCTTCGTTATTTTGAAACATTTTTAAGTGATTTCTCGCCGAAACCATTATTGCAAGAAACTATTTCCAGATATGAAATCTTACAGGGTCAAAGAAGGAGCTAAAGGGCGCATTTTGACACAATACCTTTGTTTTAGTGCTGAGAATTGAAGTCAATGACCGTTAACAAATTCCAGCGAAATTTGCGAACTTGAAGTATGTTAGCCGATACTTACGTGAATATTTATATTTATAGCAGAATCGTCTTCTTGGATTAGCCTTCAAAAGATGCTGGATCCAGCTTTGGAAACCTCTAAAAGAAGAAATGGTCAGTGTTCCGTGACCTGCCCGCTGCTATAAATTCCATGCACATGCCGACCGCATGTTTGTCGTAAAACTAACTGAACTACACTGACAGTTTCCATAGGCAACCCCAAAATAAACAATCCCGCAAAATGTAAAGTGAAATTGGTTGTCTTCGGGAACAGTTAGAAGCTAGAGTCAAGATCCATTACCTTTAAAAAGTGTTTGATTTTATTTGTTTGCGTCGACTTTGTTCACGCAGTATTTCTTACTGTCACGTTCGAATACCGCGAATAGGTCACGCCAAAATACTGCAGACCGTGCAGACTTGTTTGAGCCTTTAATTTTGAGTCATTTTTTTTTGGCGCTAGTTACAAAATGGTGTTCAATATATCTGAAAGTTTGTCATTTATCCACACGCAGCACAAGCGCAGTATGTGACTTTTGATTCAACAGACAAACGCGTAAAAGACTTTGTATGGGAAACTTACTCAGTCTGACGGTCTACAGTGTTTTGGCGTGACTGATACACAGAATTCGAACGTGACAGTAATTACTGAGTGAACGAAGTAAAATCAAGCACTTTTTAAAGGCAATGGAACTTGACTCTAGCTTCTAACTGTTCCCGAACACAGCCAATTTCACTTTACATTTTGCCGGATTGTTTATTTTGGGGTTACCTATGGAAACTGTCAGTGGAGTTCAGTTAGTTTTACGATAAACACGTGGTCGGCATGTGCATGGAATTTATAGCAGTGGGCAGGTCACGGAACTTTAAACATTTGTTTCCAAATGTGGATCCAGCTTCTTTTGAAGGTTTATCCAAGAAGACGACTCTTCTATAAATCAGTATAAATATTCAGGTAAGTATCGGCTAACATACTTCAAGTTCGCAAATTTCACTGGAATTCGTTAACGGTCATTGACTTCAATTCTTAGCAAACAAAGCCCTTGAAATGCGCCCTTTAGCTCCTTCTTTGACCCTGTAAGATTTCCTATCTGGAAATAGTTTCTTGCAATAATGGTTCCGGAGAGATATCACTAGAAAATGTTTCAAAATAACGAAGCGTTTGCTTTTCTTCCGGGTTTTCTTGCAGTATTCGGTTTCGTTACGCTTGGGTCAAAGATCACGTTTTCAGGAAGAAGTGCTGCATTTAGTTCGCTATCTCAGTGCTCGCGATTTTATTTACCCAAAAATTTTATTTCACTAATTTGAAGAAGAAACAATGCTCTCTCAGAACAAACTGGTCGTTTTGGGAAAAGCCGTGTACCAGAACACCTTTTTAGCATTTGA
Organism: Orbicella faveolata; assembly: GCF_042242905.1. NCBI lineage: Eukaryota > Metazoa > Cnidaria > Anthozoa > Scleractinia > Merulinidae > Orbicella > Orbicella faveolata. The sequence continues at coordinate 26,245,413 of NW_028301576.1, forward strand.
AAATAGGCTAAATGTAGACCTCTCGTTTAGCTGTCTTGGGTCGTTAATTTAGAAAAATCGTGAAATGTTTTAGTTCCAATCAAATCGCGATCTGTTCAGCTCTAAATATACAAGAAAGGAAGTACAAATACAACGTGCAATCAGTTTGTTATGAAGATTTTTACTTTTGAGTTTACGAGCCTCTGAATATCCCGCTCATTTTCGATCGATTTTGTCCGATTTGGGGCATCGAAACGAAAAAATTGCGGAGAAAAATAATTTTTGATTTATCGAACTTAAAACAATATTTTTGTAACTAGCGCCCGTAGGGCTTCATTCTGGGCGAGTTTGAAGAAATTCGATTTTTTCGCTATTTCCAAGTCTAGTTGATATTTAGGCGAAGCTGCTCTTAAGTAGAGTAATGTGCAGACAAGTGACATTTGACTGGTAGAATATCGCAAATTTAATTTTGTTAGTAAGGTAAAACATCAGAAAAATAACATACCAACCCTCTTTTTAAAGGGTCTTTATACATGTACGAGGTTCGTAATGGGGTATTTGTGATCAGGGATCAAAAGTGTAGGATTGGCATTCACAGACCTTAAATTAGGGATCACAAGCCAGCAATTGGGATAACAAAGTTTTAGGGACCACCGAGTGATCAGACTGTATCTTTTTTGTGGGATCAGAGATCAACTTTTTTCTCACTTGCAGGGTCAGGGATCAGAAATTTGGCTTCAAAATTTGGGATCACTGAAAAAAAAACCTCATTAGATCATGTTGTAGTTCACACAAAGGTAGACCTTAAGTTAAGAGTAATGTTCCAAGGTCCATGGTTCGTGTATGAAGTAACAGCAGTTTCAAAATATCATGAACAGGATCCTTAAACTACAAAGTCAAAATACACATGTATGCATTAGTAATGAATACAATATACAAGTGAAAAACTGCACTTTTCGTATACATATAAATAAGCCTTTATTGTTGTTTTTAAGATACCAGTAACCAATGAACATGTATTAGTGCCCAAGAAACACCCGGGGAACATGAAATGTCCCACAGATTTGCAGCTTGAAAAAGCTAGGCTCCTCTGTTGTTTCAGGCAAGCCAAACAGTGATTGCAATATTCATATACATTAATATTATAACTTTCTTCATTAAATGATCTTGAAGAGAAATAATGAACATTTTAGTGCCCAAGAAACAACCAGGGAAAAGCTTCCCACAGATTTGCAGCTTGAAAAAGCTAAGCTCCTCTGTTGTTTCAGGCAAGCCAAACAGTGATTGCAATATTTATATACATTTTAACTTCCTTCATTATGAGTTAGACAAAAATGATTTTTAAGAGAGGTAATGTACATGTACATTTCAGTGCCCAAGAAACACCCGGGGAAAAGCTTCCCACAGACTTGCAGCTTGAAAAAGCTAGGCTCCTCTGTTGTTTCAGGCAAGCCAAATTATGATTGCAATATTTATGTACATTTACCTACTTCATTATTAACAAGTCAAAAATGATTTTTAAGAGAAATAATGAACATTTTAGTGCCCAAGAAACACCCGGGGTAAAGCTTCCCACAGATTTGCAGCTTGAAAAAGCTAAGCTCCTCTGTTGTTTCAGGCAAGCCAAACAGTGATTGCAATATTTATATACATTTACTTACTTCATTATTTAAATAAGTCAAAAATCATTTTTAAGAGAAATAATGAACATTTTAGTGCCCAAGAAACACCCGAGGAAAAGCTTCCCACAGATTTGCAGCTTGAAAAAGCTAAGCTCCTCTGTTGTTTCAGGCAAGCCAAACAGTGATTGCAATATTTATATACATTTACTTACTTCATTATTAATGTGACCGAGGCAGGTTCTGGTGTTGTTAGTGAACAACGAAACAGACTTGTAGCCACAATAAAATTTATTTATGCAGGAATACAGAAATTATACAAAAGGAAAAAAAGGGTGATTGCAAACAAAATCCTGAGTGAAACGAATCACTAACTTAGGTCACAAGGAACAGTACTTGACCAAGGGGTCCTCAACTTGAAAGTGCAGGTCTTGAACACTTTGAACCACTGAATTAAACTAACTGCACTTCTTTTATTAGGAAACAAACAATAGAAGGAAATTCTCATGATTCTAGTACAAGGTGTGGTGGTGTGACATATAGGAAATTCATGATGTAAATCCTGTGTGGTTAGGTTATGTGGGTTGATTTGATAAAGAAAGGAAATAGTTTCTACCAAACTGAAATTCTAAATTTGTGCTAAAAATGCATTGTCATGTTTTTGTGAACCTGGTCACACACTCCCCTGCTTAACACTGTCGTCCACGACATGTGTATTAATAGTTACTAAATTCTAGACATAGAGTCCATACAAAATTAATAAAGTCGATATAACTAAATAAATTGAGAGTTCATTGACTGTAATAGTTATGGAACTTGTTACTGCAGTTTTTGGTTGCTTAAACCTGTTCTTGTGTTTTCCAGCGGTTTTCCTCTTTGTTCGTCTAGGTGGTATAGGAGATGTAGTTTCTGGAACAGGGGCTTCTGCTGAAGGTACAGGTTCTGTATCATTTTCAACGGTAGGTACTCTCTCCTCTGAACAGGCTGGGTCTGCACTGGTCTGGCCTGTAGGTCCTGGTCCATTAGAGGGTTCTGGGGCTACCTTTGTGCATTCTTTGGGTAGAATTAACACAAGCTCCTCATCTGAATTATCCTCCTCATCTGCTTCACTACTAGGATCTAAGGATTTAGATTTTCTAACAGGTTTGGGTCCTGGGTCCTTCTGTTCCACGTCTGGATTGGTCACACTCAATCTTAGATTGCTTCTGTGCACCTTTCTGGTCTGGCCAGGATCATTGATAGGTTCCACCGTGTAGACTGAACCGTAGAGGTCTGTTGGAACATCAACAACTTTATACGGGGTAGAATCCCAGGCGTCCTGTATCTTGTTGCGTCCATGTACATGGTTTCGTAAGTACACTATCTGATCTTTCTGGATCGGGATGTCAAACTCTTTTCCATTGTGGTGTTCTAGTCGTCTCTTGGCTTGGAGCTGGAGATGCTCCCCTGCTCTTTGGTAAGCATCTCTTAACCTTGTTTGATGAGCTGCTAACCAATCAATTGAACTTTCTTCAACATCTTCACCCTCTCCAAGAAGTAAATCAATTGGAAGTCGAGCTTCTCTTCCAAACATTAGATAATGGGGGCTGTACATCGTTGATGAATGTGGTGTGGCATTGTAAACGTACAATAACTCTGGTAGGTATTCAGGCCACTTGCGCTTCTTAGACGGAGGGAGGGTTCTTAGCAGATCATGCATTGTTCTGTTGAACCTCTCACATTGTGCATTACCTTGGGGGTGATAGGGTGTAGTGCGAGATTTCTTGATCCCATAAAGTCTGCAAAGTTCTGCAATAACTTCACTTTCGAAGTTCCTTCCTTGGTCTGAGTGAATTCTTAGGGGAATTCCATATTTGAAGAACCATTCTTTCACTAGAACTTTAGCTGTTGTAATAGCTTTCTGGTCTCTTGTTGGGACTGCACAAGTAAACTTTGTGAAGACATTAGTCATAACAAGAACATTCTCTCTTCCGTCAGTCGCTGGTTCAAGGACTGTAAAATCTATTGCTAGTATTTCAAGTGGCTTCGTCGCCAATAGATTTCCCATGGGTGGTCTGATTCTCGGGTTTGGCATCTTTGATAAGGTACACCTTTCGCAGTTCTTGATCCAACTCTCCACATCTGAGTACATTCTGGGCCAATAACATCGTTCACGTGTCAGCTGAAGACTTCTTTCTAATCCTTGATGTCCCATATCATCATGCAGGCTAGTGATAACTTTGTTCTTCAGAGTGGCTGGTAACAGAAGCTGTTTCAGTTCTCCAAGTTTGGGATCCTGAACAATTCTGTACATTAGGCCTTGTTCTCTGGCAACTTTATCCCACTGTCGCAACAGGGTGACACACTCGTGGGAAAGCTGCTTTCTCTCTGCAAAGGTGGGTTTCTTATCCCTCTCCCAGAACTTTAGGAATTCTTTAATTGTGGGATCAGCCTTCTGCATGTTGATAAGTTCTTCCTTTGTGTGAGTGGGGAATGATGTAGTGGCAATTACTGGCTCATCTGTTGTTGCTTTCTTATTAGCATCATTAGTTGTCTGATCAGTTGCTGTTAAATCATGGTCTGGTTCATATGCTGCCATTCGTCTTACTTCAATTGGGATAGGCGTCTTCACAATAGCATGGCTCAGGTCAGGAGGTACAGGAGTTGCTAGAGTAACTATAGACTCAATGTGTAATAATTCATCTTCCTTTGAATCGTCTACCTCTGGTGTCAATGATTCATGAGGCTGGCGTGATAAGGCATCAGCATTTGCATTAGATCGTCCACTTCTGTAGCTGATTGAGAAGTCGAATAAAGCCAACTGAGCTGCCCATCGCTGTTCCAAGGCACCAAGCTTGGCAGTGGTCTGTAAGTACTTTAAGGGGTTGTTGTCGGTGTAAACTTCGAATTTTGAACCAAGGAGATAGGTTCTGAATTTCTCAGTTACTGCCCACTTCAATGCCAACAGTTCAAGCTTCATGGAGCTGTAATTTCTTGGGTTCCTTTCACTTGGCCTCAATCTTCTACTGGCATAAGCAATGACTTTGCGCTGGCCATCCTGATCTTGTGATAAGACTGCTCCAAGTCCCACATGACTGGCATCCGTTTCTACGATGAATGGCTTGCTGTAGTCTGCAAATCCAAGTATTGGGGGATGAGTCAATTTTTTCTTCAATGCATCAAATGCAGTCTGACATTCTGGATTCCACCTTTTCACAAATGGGACTTTAAGTTTCTTCTCCACTTTCAGCTCATGCAGGCAGTTGTTAACTAGTTGGTGTAATGGTCCAGCAATCCTTGCAAAGTCTTTGACAAATCTGCGATAGTAACTGCAGAATCCAAGGAATGATCTCAGTTCTTTAACAGTTGTTGGCAGTTTCCATTCTGATACAGCTTGAGTCTTCTCAGGATCCGTTGTGATACCATCAGAAGAGATCTGATGACCAACATATGTGACTTTACGTCTAAGGAAGTGACACTTCTCTGGTTTGAGTTTTAATCCATGTTCTCGGAGTCGTGTAAAGACTCTGTCAAGTCTCTCTATGTGCTCATCAAAGGTATTGGAATACACGATGATGTCATCCAGGTACACAAGCAGTATCTGAAAGATGTAATCGTTCAAACAGGTTTGCATAAGCCTCTGAAAGGTCGCGGGACTGTTGGTCAAACCCATCGGCATTCTGTTGTACTCGAAGATTCCGAACGGCGTTGTGAAGGCAGTCTTGTGCCTGTCTTCGTCGTCCATGGCAACCTGGTTGAACCCACTTGCGAGGTCCATCGTTGAAAACCATCTTGCACCTCCAATGGCATCAATAGATTCCTCAATTCTTGGTAAAGGGAACTGGTCTCTTACTGTCTTGGAGTTAAGACGTCTGTAATCAACGCATAGTCTCAGGGATCCATCCTTTTTTCTGACAAGCACAATAGGTGCAGCGTAAGGGCTATGGCTTTCTCGAATGATGCCACCATCCAGGAGTTTTCGTATGTGATCCTTTGCCTCTTGAAACTGGTTTGGTGGGATTCTTCTGTAAGGCTGTGCAACTGGTACTTGATCGATAGTTGGGATCTTGTGCTTGACTGTTTCTGTGTATCCAAGGTCATTCTCATTCTCTGTAAAGACGCTGGCATGTTTCTGGAAGAGAGTCTCAAGCTTCTCTCTTTGCTCAGGTGTACATTCTACGGCTGATAGATCAATTGGATATGCCAAAGGTTGTGTTTGGTCTTCTTCTGTTGTGGATTCTCTGACAAACACCATCTCTTCATTGACTGAAACTCTCTTGAAGTCAACAGTGTTTTTAGTATCCATAACATTATTAATCTCGTGAAGTACTCCTATTCTTGTATGGGGTTGAAGCCAGACATCTTCATCAGTAATGTTCGCAACTCTTACATGAAGCTGTCCATTAACTACACCGGTAACTGTATTTATGACAATCAGGTTTCCCGGAGTCTGTCCACTTAATGGTTCCACAAGAGCAGCAGTGTTACTTGTTTGAGGTCCATGCCATCCAGTTATTTTGACAACAGAAACAGATCCAGCCGGAATTCTAACCTTGGTCTTACCGGCTACTTTTGCAAAACCACGTGCTGAAATAGATTTGGCACTTGAAACAATCTTCAACACTTCACTCCATTCAGGTAAAATGTCCGTTTTTCCATTTTTGTAAGATTCTTGCAGTTGGGTAATAATGTTCATTCCAATTAATCCAGGGGTTATCTTCTTACGTTGCCTGGCCTCTTCACTCGCTGGACTCTTAACGACTAAAATTCCCCTTTGTGGGATCATGACTCCCAGGGCTTCAATATCCAGTTCTAGGTATCCGACATATGGTATCTCTAGTCCATTTGCTGCTGTAAGTCTTAACCAATCGCCGGTAGGTAAAAGTGTTTTCCCTTGAGGGCGAAAGTGTTCATTGAAAAACTCTTCTGTAATTGTGGATACTTCAGATCCTGAGTCCAAGAGGCAAGGTACGTCCACTTCACCCAGTCGTACTGTCGCCACTGGGCACTCTCCAACTGCCTTCTCATACATTCTTGACACATCCATATTTGAGCCACTGTTGTCCCCTACTGTCACTTGGCTCCTTGTGGCAGAGGGAGTTAGTTTGACGGCTTGTCAGGGCGCTGTCTACCTTGTGGTGGTCCCTTCCTGACAAGGCGGTCATCATTTACCCTGCAGTTCCTGGCAATGTGTCCATTCTTGTTGCATTTGAAGCAAACAATATTAGGGTGCTGTCTACTCCATTCCTTGGGCGGGATTTGGGTCCTTGGCTGCTTGAGGTCTCTAATTGAACTCGTCAGTTCTTCTAAGGACTTCTGCTGCTTGAGCAGGACCTCCAATACCTTATCCATGGGGGTGACGACGGAGCTAGCAGCACTACACTGAGAACTCTCATCTGGGATGTCAGCTGCTACTTCCTGTGATAATGGGGGCCTTGCACGCTGTGGTCTTTCCTCCTCTTCTGACCAGCGTAAGGCTTCCTCCCTTAAATCTAAGAATGCGGGCTGATGCTCTCGGATGAACTTCTTCAGTTCCTTTCTAAGAAAGGGGTCCCTTACATTGTCTGCAAATTGGTCCCGTAGAGTCTTCTCTGGGTCAGGGACTGCCTTTGGATCTGCTTTGGTGACGCGCTTGAGTAGTTCATTCAAGCTGTACGAGTACCCTCGAAGTGTTTCATTTTCTTTCTGCTTACGCTCGTAGAACATCTTCAGGAGTTGAGAGCTGGAACGTTTCTCTCCAAATGCTTGTGCGAGAACATCCAGAAGGAAGCTTAGGTTACTTCGCTCCTTTTCGCTGTACATTCGTACCTCTTCTTTTGCTGGTCCATCCAGGTGAGACATTATGAAGTCCACTTTCTCGGGTGGGGTCATTTCTCGTGCCTCAAATGTTGTCTTCAGTTCTTCTATAAAGTCTTCAACTGGTTGGTCACCTTCTGTTTTCTTCCCAGTGAAGTTCTTTATCTTCTTGTCGCAGGGAAAGACAACAATTTGCTTTGCACCATTTGTTGTTGCTGGTACTGAGGATGACACTTGAGTCGGATTGGTGGATTCCTTCAGGGCTTTTAGTTCTTCCATTGCCTCCTTGTACATCTGGGTCAATTCATCCACTTTTGTTGATAGCTCCTCTGTAGTCATGGTGATTTGATCCTTGTGCTATTATTGCAACCACCCTTTTTATAAAATTGCTGACTTTTTTCGATTTCTTTTTTTTTGTACCCTGCTCGCAGCGCCAAATGTGACCGAGGCAGGTTCTGGTGTTGTTAGTGAACAACGAAACAGACTTGTAGCCACAATAAAATTTATTTATGCAGGAATACAGAAATTATACAAAAGGAAAAAAAGGGTGATTGCAAACAAAATCCTGAGTGAAACGAATCACTAACTTAGGTCACAAGGAACAGTACTTGACCAAGGGGTCCTCAACTTGAAAGTGCAGGTCTTGAACACTTTGAACCACTGAATTAAACTAACTAACTGCACTTCTTTTATTAGGAAACAAACAATAGAAGGAAATTCTCGTGATTCTAGTACAAGGTGTGGTGGTGTGACATATAGGAAATTCATGATGTAAATCCTGTGTGGTTAGGTTATGTGGGTTGATTTGATAAAGAAAGGAAATAGTTTCTACCAAACTGAAATTCTAAATTTGTGCTAAAAATGCATTGTCATGTTTTTGTGAACCTGGTCACATTAACAAGTCAAAAATGATTTTTAAGAGAAATAATGAACATTTTAGTGCCCAAGAAACACCTGAGGAAAAGCTTCCCACAGATTTGCAGCTTGAAAAAGCTAAGCTCCTCTGTTGTTTCAGGCAAGCCAAACAGTGATTGCAATATTTATATACATTTACTTACTTCATTATTAACAAGTCAAAAATGATTTTTAAGAGAAATAATGAACATTTTAGTGCCCAAGAAACACCCGGGGTAAAGCTTCCCACAGATTTGCAGCTTGAAAAAGCTAAGCTCCTCTGTTGTTTCAGGCAAGCCAAACAGTGATTGCAATATTTATATACATTTACTTACTTCATTATTTAAATAAGTCAAAAATGATTTTTAAGAGAAATAATGAACATTTTAGTGCCCAAGAAACGCCTGAGGAAAAGCTTCCCACAGATTTGCAGCTTGAAAAAGCTAAGCTCCTCTGTTGTTTCAGGCAAGCCAAACAGTGATTGCAATATTTATATACATTTTAACTTCCTTCATTATGAGTTAGACAAAAATGATTTTTAAGAGAAATAATGAACATTTTAGAGCCCAAGAAACACCCGGGGAAAAGCTTCCCACAGATTTGCAGCTTGAAAAAGCTATTAGCTCCTCTGTTGTTTCAGGCAAGCCAAACAGTGATTGCAATATTTATAGACATTTACTTACTTTATTATTTAAACAAGTCAAAAATGAACATTTTAGAACCCAAGAAACACCCGGGGAAAAGCTTCCCACAGATTTGCAGCTTGAAAAAGCTAAGCTGCTCTGTTGTTTCAGGCAAGTCAAACAGTGATTGCAATATTTATATACGTTTACTTACTTCATTATTAACAAGTCAAAAATGATTTTTAAGAGAAATAATGAACATTTTAGAGCCCAAGAAACAACCGGGGAAAAGCTTCCCACAGATTTGCAGCTTGAAAAAGCTAAGCTCCTCTGTTTTTTCAGGGAAGTCAAACGGTGATTGCAATATTTATATACATTTACTTACTCCATTATTAACAAGTCAAATATGATTTTTAAGAGAAATAATGAACATTTTAGAGCCCAAGGAACAACCGGGGAAAAGCTTCCCACAGACTTGCAGCTTGAAAAAGCTAAGCTCCTCTGTTGTTTCAGGCAAGCCAAACAGTGATTGTAATGTTTATATTTCCTAATACTACAATTTAATTTGTAAAATATTAATAATTATGAGAAATATAAAATGTATCTTTAATTGCCTAAGAAACACTCATGAAAAAGCTTCCCAGACTCACAAATTGAAAAAAAAATATTACTTACACTCAAGCTCACATTTTGTTCCCAAGAAGCACCTGGAGAAATACTCTCACAGAGTCACAGCTTGAAGAAGCCAAGTTCCTCTGTTGCTTCAGGAAGGCCAAACAATAACTGAAACAAAAAATATGAAAACATCCATGAATACATTGTGGAGATGATAATATTAACAATAGTTTTATCTAGCATTCAGCAAGAATCCAAATAACAGAAACTACTCAGAAGCCCATTTAATGATCTGAATCATCAACTTCTTTCTCAAATGCCTCATTTCTGTGTACTGCCATCCAAACTGATTAACTGTTCCATTGACACCCTTGAAAATGAAGTCCCTCGCTGCTAGAATCACACCAATGCCAGAGCTCCCACTCCCTTGCCCTGTCATATCACAGTTGTGCTGAGATGGCATTCCAAATCGCTCAAGAACATTTATAGAGGACCAAAAGAAACTGTTAAAACATGGAGCACCCAGCATCAGCTGCTGGAAAACATCAAGGATATACTTAATGGTGGGTAATACACTGCCAGCAGGCTGCAGTTTGAAACCATCATCCAACAACAACTTCCTACCAAGAAGGTCAATGACAATCAGACCCCAGTGTATCTCATTCATATGCAGTGGCAACAGAATAAGATCAAACTCACTCCCCCTTGAGGTGCCAAGTACCCCCTGAAACTTTTGTGTAAAATGGGGTTGACAGGCCGGCACGACTCTCAAGCGCGTGTTTTAGCCTTTTATAGTTTGGCTCTCACAAGTATATCTTTGAGCGAACGCCCTCTTTTGTATGAAACGAGGGGCGGATCCTTGTAGATTTCGCTCAGTAATGGTGGTTGTTGTATTAAATGCCATTTTTTCATTAGGATTTGTTTTAGGTTTGGCACTGATGGTTGATATTGTGTGACAAAAGGCAAGATTCGTTTGTTTTCTCTCTGTTTTGGTTGGAGGGCTAGTTTCCTCTGTTCAAAGTTCACTTCAGAGAGGGTTGCTTGAATAAGATTCTCTGGGTAACCTCTCTCAATAAGGTGTGACTTGAAGGTTTTGATTTTCTCTTCAAATATTTTCTTAGAAGAGTTCGTTCTGAGAAGTCTTGAAGGCTCTCCTTTGATGAAACCTTTTTTAACTCCCAGTGGGTGGGATGAAGTAAAGTGTATATATTGGAACGTTTCAGTACGCTTGAAGTGGGTACGCACATCAAGAACTGAGTCTTTTTTGAATCTTTCGCCTTTAGAAATGTTCATATCCAGGAATGTCGTTTCCGTTTCAGAAACCTCAGCCGTGAATTTTATTGTCGGGTGGTGGTTGTTTGCTTGTTCAATGAACTGTAATATTTCATCCCTGTTTATAGTCCAGAGTGAAAATATGTCATCTATATATCGTTTCCAGACGAGCGGTTGAAATGTGCTTTGGCTTAGGATTTCTGTTTCTACCTTACTCATGAAGATGTTAGCAAATGCTACTGCCATCTTTGTGCCCATGGCTGTGCCATGTATTTGGAGGTAGTTTTTTCCAGCGAACTGGAATGAGTTGTCCTGTAGAATTAGCCTTAGCGATTGCTCTAGTAGTGGTGTTGGGATAGGAGGTTTGTTTACGTAGAATGTTTCGTATGCTCTACATACTGTTTGGATTCCCTCCTCTTGTGGTATGTTCGTATAGAGGCTCGTTATGTCCATTGAAACAAGTATGACGTCCGCTGGGACTTTCTTTTTCGAAGTCTGTTGAATCTTTGAGATAAGACTTCTGTTGTTTTGCAATAGGCTGAAGTAGTTTGTCAACAAATGATGATAATTTCTCTGTTGGGCCTTCACACCCTGATATTATTGGTCTACCGACCGTGGTCGGTTTGTGTATTTTAGTAAGGGTGTAGAATTCTGGAATGCGAGGCGGTTTTGGCGTTTCACAAAGCCATTTTTTAGTGATTTCATCTATGTGGTTTCTATGGTAGAGCTCATTGATGAGTTGTTCAACCCTATGTTGTGTATAAATTACCATGGGTGTTTCAAGAGGCCTGTAGTGGTTTATGTTGTCTAGGTGGATTTGACCTTCTTGTTTTTACGTCGTGGTATGTACTTCATACCATGAGGTATAGTGATGGTTGGATTTGTCACTCCATTCCTGTTAGACAATTAATTTATGTATTAAATCCGCATTAAACATGAATTAAACATGTTTCCCCCTGTCCCCCATACTAGGTTTGGTTTTGTTGCAAAGTCGTGTCATTGTTTTATGTTCGTATACGTGGGGGGGAGCGGGTGGGACATAGGTGGCAGTACATGTTTACAAAATGGCGTCTGTTGTGTCAAGCCCGACACAAAAATTGTCAAGGCGAGTTTTCTTTCCTTTTGCTCCATCTTTGATCAAAGTACACTTTTGAAGACCTCACAAACGAACAGGAAATGTGCTCAAGAAAGCTCGAGTGGAAAGAAGTGGGTTTTAAAGTCTTAAAAGTTACAATGTCTCCAAGATACATTTGGATGACGAGGAGTAGAATGCACAAAACGAACTATTCGAAATGAATGCTTTATGGTGTGGGGAAAAAGGTAAGCTGCCCTCCTACTGTATTGCATTTTGAATTTTCTAAAAATACTCGCAGGACGTATGATTTAAAATTAAATGCGCTTTTAATATTTTGCAATCCGCTGGGAAGCTGTTCGGAAAATGTCACATGACAAAGGAGATCGATGAAGCTTTCGTCAAGTTCCCCTCTCGCTGGGACTTAAATGCCACAACTGTGACAAGCTGTAGAGATTGAACACAACTGCCAAACAAATGCTAAATACAATATATGCCAAATAACAAATACCATAACAAATACAAAATATCAAACAACAAATAAATGCCAAACAGATGATCTGTTACCTGCTGAATACCACCTGAAATACACCAAGGTCAGGAGCAATTGATTATCGAAGGTAATCCTACAATACCCGAGCAGTTTGGAAATCAAAATAAAATACCAGTTCAGTTGTCAAGTAATTGTCACTACAGAAATGCAGATAAAAATGTGAATGTATGGAATTCTGAGCTACCATTGTCTCCCATCCTCAGTTTAGAATGACACGTGAAAGAGAACCCTCCATAATTTCTTACAGAATGGTTACCAGACCTTCTAATGGCAAGAAAAAAGAAAAAAAAAATGTCGGTGAAATTATACATTAGAAATTAATGTCACGAAATCCTCCAAGCTGAAGGCTATGTTGTGTGGATACCATGGTTGTCATTTCTTAGAGTAATATAGAGGTTTAAAATTCATGATTTTCTCAAAGAAGTATTTCATTAGACAAAGTATAAGTTTGTATTTTTTGAACAAGGACTCCAAAGCATAAAAACTTGCCTCTGTTTTGTACGATAGCTGAAGGTAATATTTTCAGAAAATTGAGGCAGCTCCAAATGAAAACGTATCATTTTTTGAGCAGAATCATATCATTGAGTGGAGATATGGAGTCAAATCCTGGTCCTGCAAATGAGTACCGGTATTGCATATCAGTACCTTTTATATCACTCACAAATTCCGTCTGTTTATTAGAATTCAGATTGTCTCAGTTAGGCAGAACTGCACTTGATGTTGAAGGAGGTGGTGATTGCTTTTTTAGGGCTGTATCACATCAACTCTATGGAAATCCTAATAGTCATTTCTATGTGCGCAGTGTTGGCATTCAGTATTTAGCGAATCACCCTGAACAATTTTATAGAGAGTAAAACTGAGCATTCTTGGCAAGGTTATTTGGAAAGAAAGTCATGCCAAGGAACATGGGCTGATGCTATCATAATTCAAGCTGTTGCCAATTGTCTTAATTTATCAATTCATATTGCTGAATCAAATCCAACTTTTTCTCCAGTTACTGTTGTTAAACCAGTGAATGTTACAAATGCCCTAAACATTTACATTGGACACCTAGATGAATTTCATTATGTTTCCATAGTAGAAGACAGAACAATGGAGATAAGTGACAACAGCAAACAAACAAAGAAATGCAAATGAAAACAAACCAGTTAATAACAGTGAAAAACATAAAGCTTACAGAAGAAAATATATGAGAGAATACATGAAAGACAGAAGAGCTGATGACAACTTTAGAATAAATGAGAATCAAAAAAGAGTACAAGGCTGCAACATTAATAGCAAAACATCTGGGAACAAGAAACACCAGGCTGCTAAAAGAACAAAATTGAATCCAGAACATGTCAGAGAAATTGAGCAGTGCTCCTTCAGAAAACGAAAATCAGATAACCCATAGCACATAAGGAAAATAACCAAACAGTTGGTAAGAAAAAGACAAGAGGCTGAGGTTCTGGAAGGTGCATCACTACTAACATGTAGCAGTCATGAGTTGCAGCCACAAGAAAACAAGTACGATGCAATTTCTATGATAAATTTCTTTTACAAAAAACAGTGCATGTGGCCTAGAATATGTATGCACTTGTTGTGACCAATTGTGGTCCAAGTGCTCTGTAGTGAAATGTGATCCAAGCAAATATAGGGCATGTTCACTAGACATTGTTAAGTCCTGTCTTACTGGTTTTAAAAGTGTCAGTGACACTGAATGGATCTGCAGGACTTGCAATAAAAAAAGTCTAAAAAAGGTCTGAAAAAGCAATTGTCTAACTTGCAATACAAAAGGTCTAAAACAAGGCAGGTTACCCATCTGTTCTAAAGCCAATAAGATGGGTTTTCCTTGTAAGCCTAATGTATTGAATTTCACATCACTAGAAGAGTGACTAATATCACCTCTTATACCTTTTATGCAACTCCGTGAACTATCTAGGGTTGGTCAATTGTCTATTCATGGAAACATTGTCAATGTGCCAAGTGATGTAAATTCGACTGTTCATTGTCTCCCAAGGCCAAGAAGCAAATCACAGACCATTCCAATGAAACTTAAAAGGCGACTTGGTTACAAGCATCACTATCAGTTTCAGATTGTCAGACCTGAGAAAGTATTAGATGCAGCCAAATATCTTGTAGACACTAGTGAATTATTTAAAACTGAAGGCATAAAAGTGCAAAATGCATGGCTAGATGGCATAACTTCGCAACCCATGAAGAGTGGGGTGAGTTTGTTCAAAACCCTAACACATCCAGTGCTGATGTGCAAACTAATGAAATCTTCACAAATTGTCAAAACAATATTTGCACTGCTGATGTTCATAATCCAGACAGAGAAAAAGACACTAAAAGGATTACCAGTGTTTCCTGTCAAAATGTTATATATATTAGATGAAGACCTTATTTCTATGAACATGCTCAACTAATGGCTGCTTATTAACATGATGCACTTTTCAACTTAACACCTTACAAATGCAACACTTCTTAGTTTCAAAAGAGGCAAAGGACAGTACTTCATAGATTAATTACCACATACCATGAGGTAGCTCGAAGGAGCCTTTGATCTGTCTTCTGTATTCATCACAACAGTGGTTGTTCCTTTGTCTGCCTTTTTAATGTTAATTCCGCTGTCACGCTTTAAGGCTTTGAGAGCCGCATGTTCCGCGGGTGATAGATTATTTTTAGGCTTTGTGAGTTTTAAGTCTGCGAGTTCACTCTTCACCTCTTCTAGATAGCTTTCAAGGGCAACTGATTGTTGTATTGGTGGTTCCCATGTAGATTTTACATGGAAAGGATGTGGTTTGTTGTTTTGCCCGTGAAATATGTACATGAGGTGCATTCTTGCGTACTGATCAAAGTCACGCAAGATTTGACGCTTTGTTTGTTTGTTTTGTCATGGGTGTTGGGATAAATTTGAGCCCTTTTGCCAGCAAATTGATCTGGTCATTTGAGAGTCCTTTGTTTGAGAGGTTTTTTATATGTTTTTGGTTCGCCTCTATTTGTATGTGTGATTGTTTCTTTTGTTTGATCTTTCTGCGCTCTTTGTTCGTTAGATTGCTTTTTGCATTCCTTCCTCTTGTGTTTTTTGCATTATTTTTGGCCCCTGTGTTGTAGTGGGAGTCCGAGAATACACATTTGTACTTTTGAACTTGTTCATTCTCAATGTCTCCTAATTTTTCCATCATTTTGCTGAACTGGGCAATACTAGCCTGGATACTGCCAGCAATTTCTTTAACATTCGTGATTGTTACATCAGTGTTACATGCAGCTGGCGCCGAGCACGCTGGTTTGTTTTTACAATTCTCATTTTCAGTTGGCGTTTGCACCACTTTTGGTCTCTTTGATTTTTTAATTCGACCCTAGCACGGTCGATTTCACGGTAGTGAAAACGTGTTAGTGCTCTGACGAATTCTTGCTCAGCGTTCTTTCTGAGACGCTTAATGTCCGTTTTAAATTCATTGTCGCTCTTATCCGAGCCCTCGCCCTGTATTGTAGGGATTCTGGGCAAGTTCCTTTGTCTGTGTGCCTTTTCAATGACTTGATGGCTGATTCCGCGTGGAAGATTTTGCTTTCTGCTGACTGTGGTGGTTGACTGTGGCGACGTTTTCTAGGGTTCTCGTTCGTTCTGGCGGCTTTCTTTGGTTCACGGTTTTTCCTCTTGCTCTGGCGTGCGGTTTGTTTTTGTGGGCTGGTGTCGTTTGGCACTTGAAAGGACGGTAGTTCGTCGTCTCTGGACTGGTCAGGAAGATCGTCTTCAAGAATGCCTGAGGTGTCCATGTTTTCCTCTTCAATAGCTTTAGAATTGCCAGGGACTGCTATTAGCCCTTCTGACGTTAGTAGGTTTTGTGACATGGTATTATCAGGTATTGGTCAGGCAAGACCGCGGTTTCTATCCTATCGTGTGGATCTCTTCAGTTGCTGATTATTTGGAAGGACTGATAGAGATGAGTTCTCGTTATCAATCCGGAGAGGGGGTGTTCCCCATCCTACTTATACTTGTGTGGAGGATCGAAAATTCTGTGTTGTCATTGGCTATTTAGTTTTAGCCAATTGTATTCATGTTGTTTTGATCCTTGCAAGCTCAGCTTGACGCTGTGTTTCTTGTAGTGGCTAATATGTAGAATTTTGAGCTTGTACTGGTATATATTGCAGAAACAACCAGTTCTGCAAGAATGCGCTTATGTGTTTTGTTAGGTCTCTAGTTTTGGAGACTGCACATGGTTGCTTTTGCGCATTAAATGTTGTTTTGTTTTATACGTGCTTGGCTCAAACGATATTAATAATGTGTACGTGATCTCACTGCTTGTGATGGGGCCTGTCTGGTAAAAATCAACAGTGTAAAATGGGGTTGACAGGCCTGCACGACTCTCAAGCGCGTGTTTTAGCCTTTTATAGTTTGGCTCTCACAAGTCTTTTGTATGAAACGAAACTCAATGGGGTAAAACTCAATGGGGTAAAAGAACACAGACACCTCAAACCTCCCATGCGGAAGGAAAGAGCTTTGCGGATGTCATTTAAGAGGCTGTCCGTGTAAGAACCGACCACTCGATTTTCGGCCGAAAACAGAATTTCTTCAAATTTTCTGTGCGAGACAGTTAGTCCATATGCTAAACAAAAATAGCAATAATTTGGCTTTAAGTGCTACTTTTATATATTTCTGGCGACGATTTCCAAGTACGGTCCAAAACCGTAAAAACCGTTCTG